>NC_084626.1:29006347-29221347 GCF_033978795.1 Nerophis ophidion
AGGAGTGGAAGAAGTGTAAAAAGATGGAACCAACTGTTTTAATGACATTCAAACTTTACTTGAATCAATAACAGAGCAGCATCTCCTCATCTGAAACCACCACACCGGAAATGTGTCCCGTGAAAAAACGTCCGACCGCAACTCTCTAATAACTAAAGTTCCTTGGGTGAATAATGTAAACTCACTACACCAGTATGTTTTAGCACTTTAATTGCGATTTTACTGACTGATATAAGTAAGAACTTTACATTACTTTATATTCGAAATGGCAACAGCGGCGCAGTTGGGAGAATGGCCATGCACAACCCGAGGGTCCCTGGTTCAATCCCCACCTAGTACCAACCTCGTCACGTCCGTTGTGTCCTGAGCAAGACACTTCACCCTTGCTCCTGATGGGTGCTGGTTAGCGCCTTGCATGGCAGCTCCCTCCATCAGTGTGTGAATGTGTGTGTGAATGGGTGAATGTTGAAATACTGTCAAAACGCTTTGAGTACCTTGAAGGTAGAAAAGCGCTATACAAGTACAACCCATTTTCCATTTACCATAACAAGAAGATAGAGAAAAAGAAGAAACTTATCGACTCCGGTGTCACCATGGACTAAAAAGGCGTAAGCACACAATTTTTTAGGATTTATCAGATCCCAAAGACAGATCAGCAGGTACCAGAAGGTAAAAAAAGTTACTTTGCATGATTTTGCTAAACAAAACGCCAGATAATATGCCTTACCTTATACACGCACCATAATAATACTTGTATGTTTAATGCGCCGAGAATCCATCAAACGGTGTGGCTTCAGAGCTTACCAAAGTTGTACTAAAACATTTTGATGGATTTTTGAGCGCGGTGTGTAATGTTAAATATTTCCAATGGAACATATAAAATGTTGGTGCTGTTTATTTGAGTCATTTTGCCATCATATTGAAGTCTAAACGTATCTCTTATGTTTGACTGCCATGTACTGGTCACACTTATCATTACACCATGTACCAAATAAAATTGCTTCGAAGTCGGTAAGCAAAACCAGATTTATTCCGTACATTAGGCGCACAGGGTTATAAGACGCACTGTCGAGTTTTGAGCGAAAAAAAAAGATTTTAAGGGTGCCTTTAGTCCGGAATATATGGTAATGATTTATATTCATTTCAGTGGAGAATATTGATTTAGGATACAAAAGTGGGAAAAACTACTTCCCTGTAATCTCTGATCCCTAAATTGGTATTGCATCCACAGCTGTCATTCAGTCACATTTAATCCGATAAGTTTCAGGCTTTGTTTGGAAAATATGTCTGGAAATCTCACCTCAGTCAAATTTCAAAGAAATATTTGTCAACATTACAAAGCAATATTCTTTATGATGGCATTTTTTTTAAATATATTTTACACCCATAAATTACTCGTTAATTTTCAGTACGCATCAACCTTAAAATGCAAGAAAATCTGCCACCAAATGCTAGGCTAGCCTCACCTGGTTCGGTTCCCTCAACCAGACCCGGTGTGGGACTGTCGGCCCTCTCGATGCGAAGACGGTCCACAGGTGTTCGGGTGCCATTCTCCCATGGCACAGAAGGCCTTTGGTTCTCTCCATCCATCACTATTACGGATAGGATGGATGCATACCTTGGAGAAAAGTCATCTTCAGCTTTTTAAATGTATAAAAATATATACATCCACTTTTGGCCAGATGAAACCCACCATTTGTTTTCATCTGTTACAAAATTTAGATCATACAATTGAGGGAAAATATCTGAAATGAGCTAGAGCCTATCCTAACTGACTTGGAGCGAAAGGCAAGGTATGAAAAACCAAGTAACAAAAAATGTGTAGAAAATAATGAAATTGACGTGTATATTATCTGTATTACTGACATTAATTTGGGACATTTATATGTTAATTTTTATGAGTTAAATACTTTTTTTTTCTATTGAATATATTCTTTTAAACATTTTATTGATTGGTTTGTTTAGCTGTGATATATATATATATATATATATATATATATATTATTATTATTTTTTTTTTTTAACTTATGATTTATATTGTATTTTTTTTTTACCTTTCTGTTTTTAATTTGTACAGCACTTTGGGGATGGGGTGGCTATTTTAAAATTGTGCAACATAATAAACTAACCTACATGTACCTAAAATCTTAATTCAGCAAATAGTGCACTGTGAAAACTAATTGACACCTTAAAAACTAGAAATGAATATACAATATTATAACCACTTTTGGCTTTTCCCCTGCCAATAGTTTAGACTTAGAAAAACTAAGAATTACTGTGTATTAAATATTTATACCAACACTAAGAACACACAAACCACAGAAAAGGAGAACAGACAATTCTGAAATTGCATTATCGCTGCAAGTTCCAAACCAAAACCAAAAAAAAAACGCTAAAAATGTCGCAAAAAACCATATTAGAGAAATGTTGCAAGATCCTGTAACAAAATAGACACTTGCAAGGCTTCCAGAGGGAAGACAGACTCGAGGGATGTATGTCTTTAAACGCAATAAAGATAAGAAAAATGGCCAAAAGAAAGTTGGCGGACTTTTGAGGAGACGTAACGGCTAAAAACCTTTTCATTCCGTCCCATCAAAAGTCAGCCAAGTTTCTTCTACACCAGTGGCTCTCAAACTGAAATACTAGGGTCCATCTAGTGCAGGGGTCGACAACCCAAAATTTTGAAAAAGCCATATTGAACCAAAAATACAAAAAACTAATCTGTCTGGAGCCGCAAAAAAATAAAAGCCATATTACATTCAGATAGTGTGTCATGAGATATAAATTTAATGCTGAGGACTTAAAGCAAACTAAATGAGCTCAAATATAGCTACAAATGAGGCATAGTGATGCAATATGTACATATAGCTAGCCTAAATAGCATGTTAGCATTGATTAGCTTACAGTTATGCAGTGACTAAATATGTCTGATTAGCACACTCCACATAAGTCAATAACATCAACAAAACTCACCTTGGTGCATTCATGCACAAGGTTATAAGTTTGGTGGACAAAATGAGACAGAAAAAGAAGTGGCATAAATCACGTCTTAGAAAGTCGGAGAAAGTTATGCATGTAAACAAACTAGGGTGAGTTCAAGGACCGCCAAAATTAGTAGGACAAAACGGCGCTCGCCAAATACTGGAATCAGTGAAGCATGTTTAATATAAACAGTGTGCTTTATAGCAATTAGGGGGGATCGTGTCATGTTAGTCCTCCTACAGAAACCAAATTAAGAGAAAAAATATGTTTTTTCCCCCCTTATCATTTCCATTTTTCATATATTTTTTAAAAAGCTCCAGAGAGCCACTATGGCGGCGCTATGGAGCCGCATGCGGCTCAGGAGCCGCGGGTTGCTGACCCCTGATCTAGTGGTACGCCAAAGTACAGTGTTTTATTTCTCTTTATTCAAAAACAGTGTTACTGTTCAAAAAGTGTGTAATGTTACAGTGTCCAAAAATATTAAATATACTTGTCGTATAAAATCGCTGCCTTGTTTTAAATGAATACTTACACCTACTACGCTACTGTATTTGAACATCAGTAGTTATGGTGGTACTTTTTTTTTTCCTGATGTTGTACTTGGAATAAAACAAAAAAACATTATTTCAGACATCTCGCTCATGACATTTGTGTGCATCATAGAATGCTGTACAGCAGGGGTCACCGTGGGCACCAGGTAGCCCGTAAGGAAAAGATGAGTAGCCCGCTGGCCTGTTGTAAAAATAGCTAGAATAGCAGCACTTACCAGTGAGCTGCATCTATTTTTTTTTTTTTTTTTACTAGCAGGCTGGTCTCGCTTTGCTCGACATTTTTAATTTTAAGAGAGACAAAACTCAAAGAGAATTTGAAAATCCAAGAGATTAAAGACTTGGTCTTCACTTGTTTAAATAAATTCATTTATTGTTTTACTTTGCTTCTTATAACTTTCGGAAAGAAAATTTTAGAGAAAAAATACAACCTTAAAAATAATTTTGGGATTTTTAAACACATATACATTTTTACCTTTTAAATTCCTTCCTTTTCTTTCCTGACAATTTAAATCAATGTTCAGGTAAATGTATTTTTTTTATTGTAAAGAATAATAAATACATTTCAATTTAATTCTTCATTTTAGCTTGTGTTTTTTCGACAAAGAATATATGTACATATATACACTATATGTATATATGGGCAGATTAATATAAGAATATTATTCTTCCATCTGCTCCTTTCTGATCATAGAAATGTATAAGAAACAAAAAAACAATGAAAGTGTCAATTGTACGTGGCTTGTAAATATGCATTTTCATGAAAGGAATAAAAATAAATGATGATGATGATTTTAAATGTTTCTTCAAACTTACTATGATTAAAATAAATAAAAAATATTCTGGCAAATATAGAAAATCTTTAGAATCAAATTTAAATCTTATTTCCAAGTCTTTTGGATTTATTTTAAAATTTTTGTTTGGGAAAACCTAGAACAAATAATGATTTGTCTTTGTTAGAAATATAGCTTGGTCCAATTTGTTATATATTCTAACAAAATGCAGATTGGATTTTAACCTATTTAAAACATGTCATAAAAATTCTAAAATAATCTTAAGTGGGAAAAATTACTAATGATGTTCCATAAATTCTTTTTTTTTTTTTTCCAAAAAGATTCGATTTAGCTAGATTTTCTCTTCTTTTTTTCGGTTGAATTTTCCATCCATCCATCCATTTTCTACCGCTTATTCCCTTTTGGGGTTGCGAGGGGCGCTGTCACCTATCTTAGCTACAATCGGGCGGAAGGCGGGGTACACCCTGGACAAGTCACCACCTCATCGGATGAATTTTGAATTTTAAAGAATCGAAATTGAAGATAAATTATGTTTCCAAATTTAATTTTCATTTTTTTCCTGTTTTCTCCCTTTTTTTAAACCATTCAATTAAGTGTTTTTTTTCATCATTTATTCTCTACAAAAAACCTTCCGTAAAAGGAAAAACAATGTACGACAGAATGACAGACAGAAATACCCATTTTTTTAAATATATACAGTATATAGATTTATTTATTAAAGGTAAATTGAGTAAATTGGCTATTTCTGGCAATTTATTTAAGAATGTATCAAACTGGTAGCCCTTCGCATTAATCAGCACCCAAGAAGTAGCTCTTGGTTTCAAAAAGGTTGGTGACCCCTGCTGTACAGTATAGTTTGGTGCAGGGGTAGGCAACCTATGGCTCTAGAGCCAAATGTGGCTCTTTTGATGACTGCCCCTGGCTCTCAAATAAATCTTAGCTGACATTTTTTAACACGGTAAGTAATATATACTTCCGCTGGTAATCACAGTGTCAAAAATAACGTTCAAAATATAAAACATCCTCATGCATTTTAATCCATCCATCCGGTTTCTACCGCACCTGTTCAAGAAGTCGCATTAATAGTAAGAAGTATTTTTATTTATTGTTGGTTAGCTTCAGAATAACAATGTTATTAAAAAGAATAAGAGACTAATTATGCTCTAAAAATGTTAGTCTTACTTAAAAATGCACGCATTTAGTTGTATTCAGGCTTAAAAAAATATTATATGGCTCTTACGGAAATAATTTGAAAATATTTGGCTTGTATGGCTCTCTCTGACAAAAAGGTTCCCGACCGCTGGTTTGGTGCCTTCAGGGGCCGTAGTATTTAGTAGTTTTCCCATTAGATAACTAGTTATTTAACAATGTCAATCAAAATGAACATTATCCTTTCCGTGGAGGCACGTTTAAAGTACACACCCAATGTTGTAGTCGGTGACCAACCTTTGCCCAAATGAGACTTGTTTATTACTAAAATGTAAAGAAAAACATAATATTTTGACGGCATCTTATGCTTTACTTGACATGTACTACCATTTGGCCACACACAAAGACAGTTGCGACCACTTGACATCGACCTTTAGGTTGAATGAGTTGGCCAAGTTTTAGTGTGTTGCGGTTTTGACATTAAGCAAGCACTTACATAGATAACAGTTTGTTAAAGTTTAAAAGAAAAATACCTTTAATTCCTTCAGCTATATTCAAATAGCCACGGCAGATAACTTGCTGGCCTTACTTCGTCGTCTGTTTCTTCTGTTTCGATAACATGCCACTATCCTCTGCCCGGAAGCGGAAATAGGAATTGTGGGATATGAAGTCCTATTGTTGAATCACGCGAGAGCCATTACACAGCGGTTGTAGTGTTTTGTTGATTATGACAGTGGTTCTCAAATGGGTGTACGCGTACCTCTGGGGGTACTTGAAGGTATGTCAAGGGGTACGTGAGATTTTTTTTTTAAATATTAGAAAAATAGCAACAATTAAAAAATTCTTTATAGATATATTTATGGAATGATACTTCAACAAATTATGAATGTAATTTCATAAACTGTGAAAAGAAATGCAACAATGCAATATTCAGTTTTGACAGCTAGATTTTTTGCGGACATGTTCCAGAAATATTGATGTTAAAGATTTATTTTTTTGTGAAGAAATGTTTAGAATTAAGTTCATGAATCCAGATGGATCTCACAATCCCAAAGAGGGCACTTTAAGTTGATGATTACTTGTATGTGTAGAAATCTTTATTTATAATTGAATCACTTATTTATTTTTCAACAAGTTTTTAGTTATTTTTATATATTTTATTCCAAATAGTTCAAGAAAGACCACTACAAATGAGCAATATTTTTCACTGTTATTGATTGATTGATACTTTTATTAGTAGATTGCACAGTACAGTACATATTCCGTACAATTGACCACTAAATGGTAACACCCGAATAAGTTTTTCAACTTGTTTAAGTCGGGGTCCACGTTAATCAATTCATGGTACAAATATATACTATCAACATAATACAGTCATCACACAAGTTAATCATCATAGTATGTACATTGAATTATTTACATTATTTACAATCCGGGGGGTGGGTGGGGAGCTTTGGTTGATATCAGAACTTCAGTCATCAACAATTGCATCAACAGAGAAATGTGGACATTGAAACAGTGTAGGTCTTATTTAATAAGATATGTACAGCCAGCAGAGAACATAATGAGTTCAGATAGCATAAGAACAAGTATATACATTAGAAGTACATTTGAGTTGTTTATAATCCGGGGAGATGGGATGTGAATGGAGGAGGGTATTAGTAAAGTGTTGAAGTTGCCTGGAGGTGTTGTTTTAGAGCGGCTTTGAAGGAATATAGAGATGCACTTACTTTTATACCTGTTGGGAGTGCATTCCACATTGATGTGGAATAGAAAGAGAATGAGTTAAGACCTTTGTTAGATCGAAATCTGGGTTTAACGTGGTTTGTGGAGCTCCCCCTGGTGTTGTGGTTATGGCGGTCATTTACGTTAAGGAAGTAGTTTGACATGTACTTCGGGATCAAGGAGGTGTAGCGGATTTTATAGACTAGGCTCAGTGCAAGTTGTTTTACTCTGTCCTCCACCCTGAGCCAGACCACTTTGGAGAAGTGGGTTGGATTGAGGTGTGATCTGGGGTGGAGGTCTAAAAGTAACCGGATTATTTTATTCTGGGATGTTTGGAGTCAAAAACTGATGACATAGTGCTGTATTTTACTTCTTTATCTCTTTTTTTCAACCAAAAATGCTTTGCTCTAATTGAGGGGTACTTGAATTTAAAAAAAATGTTCACAGGGGGTACATCACTGAAAAAAGGTTGAGAACCACTGGTCTATAAAGCTGATTCTGATATAACTGTCTGTTTAGCGGTGGCCTGGAAGTGCATAACTAACAATGCATAAAACAAATTAAAACTACAGACCACAAAAGACGTAACAACTCACAATTTCAGAAAAAATAAATAAATAAATAAACACTTTATAGTTTAAGAAAAAACAAATACAAAAGACAAAACTATTTACGATTTCGTAATCCGGAAACGGAATGTCCAACATTACAGATTGACAGCTAAATCAGCCAATCATTGTGTCCACCTTCGCTGAAGTTCTACGTCTTCATTCAGGCTCTGCAGACATTAAAGTATTTTTTTATTTTGTATTTTTTTGGAGATTCTAATTTGTTTCGTTAAATGAAAATGTTTTGCAGTGCCGGGCCAGCATTATTTTACGAGCAACCACGGAACCCACTAAATTGGGGCGGGGTTTGTATTTGCGTGGGCGGGGCTTGTGTTTGAAGGTGCAGCGGGGAAACATGGAGTAGTCCTGATGCGTCGTCTTTGTGATTAACTTACTGCCATTTGTCTGAAGGAGTCAGCTTTAAAACACCCCGAATTGCACAGAACGGATAATGTTGACACGGGCGTGTTGCAGTTGATAACATTCTCTGTAGGTGATTAGCCCAGCTCGGAGCTAAACATAGTGTGAGCTAACTGGTAAGTTTCACATTTACCCACGCATGGCAGCCATCTGCGTTGTCTTACTGCCGAATACAACACGACGCTTCTTTGGGAATTAAAATGCCTATTCGAGCAGTTTGTACAATTTGCGCCGATTTCTTCGATCCCTTCAAAGATGTCGCTGCCATCCACTGCGGCCACATTTTTCATCACGACTGGTAAGGTCCTCAAATTGATTTTTTTTTAAATTTGTATTAATGTCTCCTTTTTCATTGTTACATTATTCATTCGTCTGTTAGCCTACTTCAGTGGTTCCAAGCAGCGCCTATAAAGTCATGTCCGCAGTGTAGGAAGCAGGTAAGGATGCATCCAGAACAGCACACTTCTTTCAGCACAAAGGTGTCCTAACTGCATCCATCCATCTCCTACCGCTCTTTCCCTTTAGGGCCGCGGGGGGCGCTGGTGGCTATCTTTCGTTCTTTCTTTTCATAGTTTATTTTGAACATGAGCACATTTACAACACAATACATCACACAGTTTCATATTGTTGTAAGCACAATACCAGTGGCGCGCAATTTAATGTCCATCCATCCATCCATCTTCTTCCGCTTATCCGAGGTCGGGTCGCGGGGGCAACAGCCTAAGCAGGGAAACCCAGACTTCCCTTTCCCCAGCCACTTCGTCTAGCTCTTCCCGGGGGATCCCGAGGCGTTCCCAGGCCAGCCGAGCGACATATTCTTCCCAACGTGTCCTGGGTCTTCCCCGTGGCCTCCTACCGGTTGGACGTGCCCTAAACACCTCCCTAGGGAGGCGTTCGGGTGGCATCCTGACCAGATGCCCGAACCACCTCATCCTGCTCCTCTCGATGTGGAGGAGCAGCGGCTTTACTTTGAGCTCCTCCCGGATGACAAAGCTTCTCACCCTATCTCTAAGGGAGAGCCCCGCCACACGGCGGAGGAAACTCATTTCAGCCGCTTGTACCCGTGATCTTATCCTTTCGGTCATGACCCAAAGCTCATGACCATAGGTGAGGATGGGAACGTAGATCGACCGGTAAATTGAGAGCCTTGCCTTCCGGCTCAGCTCCTTCTTCACCACAACGGATCGGTACAACGTCCGCATTACTGAAGACAATTTAATGTCAAATCCAATCAAATGTTTATTGGATTCATCACTATACAGTGTACATCCACGACAGAACTACTGACTAAACTACTACCACAACTTGGTTTACTATTTATAGAATATAATAATGTAGGGTTACCTGGAACTTGAAATAGGCCACCCGGCCTGAATCCACACTTGGTAGTAGTTTAGTCAGTAGTTCTGTCGTGGATGTACACTGTATAGCAGGGGTCGGGAGCCTTTTTGGCTGAGAGAGCCAAAAAGCCAAATATTTTAAAATAGATTTGCGTAAGAGCCATATAATATTTTTTTTTATACTGAACACAACTAAACACATGCATTTTTAAGTAAAACCAACATTTCTAGAGTATAATAGGTCTCTTATTATTTGTAATAACATTGTTATTCTGAAGCTGACTGTGGAGGGGGCGTGACCTGCGGGTCTGCAGCGACAGGTGCGTAGATGGCCCATATGGGCCTTGTTATCTAATCACCTGTCGCTCTGTTTTAAGCAGCAGCCAGGAGGAGAGACAGGGTTGGGGCTGGAAATACTATTGCTGCTGGAAACTTATTGAAAAATAAAACAATATTGTAACCCTGAAACAGGCTCTCATCCCCAAGAGGGCAAGCTCCACACTAACCAATAATAAATAAATAACTTCTTACCATTAACGCAACTTCTTGAACAGGTGCGGTAGAAAAACGGATGGATGGATTAAAAATGCATGAGAATGTTTTATATTTTGAACATTATTTTTAACATTGTGATTACAAGTGGAATTATTCATTACTCATCGTGTTAAGCAACGTCAACTCACATTTATCAGAGAGCCAGATGCAGTCATCAAAAGAGCCACATCTGGCTCTAGAGCCATAGGTTCCCTACCCCTGCTGCATAGTGATGAATCCAATAAACATTTGATTTGATATTAAATTTGCAATATGCGGTTGGCGCCATTGGTATTGTGCTTACAACAGCATCACCTTACATCACATCATGTCCGAAAAGGAGTAGGAAGAAGCCAAGCTTATTTAATCCTACCCCTTTCCCACGTCAGAGCGCCCGCAAATATATACATTCATCTACTGACTCTCCTTACAGCAAAATGACATCCGTGAATGACTAATACAACAGTTCTGTAACATGTAATTAAAGGCATACTGAAATGAGATTTTCTTATTCAAACAGGGATAGCCGGTCCATTCTATGTGTCATGCTTAATCATTTCGTGATATTGCGATATTTTTGCTAAAAGGATTTAGTAGAGAACATCGACAATAAAGTTTGCAACTTTTGGTCGCTAATAAAAAAGCCTTGCCTGTACCGGAAGTCGCAGACGATGTGCGCGTGATGTCACCGGTGTGAGGGCTCCTCACATCCTCACATTGTTTATAATGTGAGCCACCAGCAGTAAGAGCGATTCGGACCGAGAAAGCGACGATTTCCCCATTAATTTGAGCGAGGATGAAATATTCGTGGATGAGGAAAGTTAGAGTGATGCACTAAAAAAAAGAAGAGGCAACGGCTCCAGGCAGCGGCAGTGGGAGAGTTTCAGATGTAATTAGACACATTTACTAGGATAATTCTGGAAAATCCCTTATCTGCTTATTGTGTTAATATTATTTTAGTGAGATTATAAAGTCATACCTGAAAGTCAGATGGTTGCGGTGAACGCCAGTGTCTGAGAGAAGCCGAGGAGCCAAGATCACAGCTGCCTTTTTGAGCTGCAGGATGAGGTCGCGTAATCCACTCAAGTCTCCGGTAAGAGTCGATTTAATATCACAATTTTCCCATCCAAAAACTTGCTGGTTGACGTAGAGAAACATGTTCGCTTGACTGCTCTGTGTTAAAGCTTCACAACAAAGAAACACCGGCTGTGTTTCGGTGCTAAAGACAGCTGCAATCCACCGCTTTCCACCAACAGCATTCTTATTTATAGTCTCCATTATTAATTGAGCAAATTGAAAAAGATTCAGCAACACAGATGTCCAAAATACTGTGTAATTGTGCGATGAGAAGAGACGACTTTTAGCCGTAAGTGGTGCTGGGCTAATATCTCCGCTCCAACCAATAACGTCACAAACACGCGTCATCATTCCGCGAAGTTTTCAACAGAAACTCCGCGGTAAATTTAAAATTGTAATTTAGTAAACTAAAAAGGCCGTATTGGCATGAGTTGCAATGTTAATATTTCATCATTGATATATAAACTATCAGACTGCGTGGGGGGTAGTAGTGGGTTTCAGTAGGCCTTTAAATTGGATCATATCAGTACAATGTTTAATTTCTCTACTCAATCCATTCCATAATTTAATTCCACATACTGACATGCTAAAGGTTTTAAGTGTTGTACGTGCATACAAATGTTTTAAATTAGATTTTCCTCAAAGGTTATATTGCTCCTCTTTAGTTGAGAAGAATTGTTGTACAGTCTTTGGTAGCATGTTATAATTTGCTTTGTACATCAATTTAGCTGTTTGCAATTTTATCAAATCATCGAGCTGTAATATTTTTGAGTCAAATAAATGGTTTGTATGTTCTCTATATCCAATATTATGTATTATTTTAATTGATCTTTTTTGTAACACAGTTAACGAATGTAGTGCACATTTGTAGATGTTTCCCCATATTTGTGCACAGTAACTCAGATATGGTAACACTAGCGAGCAGTAGGGAATATAAAGTGATTGTTGGCTACAGCTACAATCGGGCGGAAGGCGGTGTACACCCTGGACAAGTCGCCACCTCATCGCAGGGCCTACACAGATAGACAGACAACATTCACACACTAGGGACCATTTAGTGTTGCCAATCAACCTATCCCCAGGTGCATGTCTTTGGAGGTGGGAGGAAGCCGGAGTACCCGGAGGGAACCCACGCAGTCACGGGGAGAACATGCAAACTCCACACTGAAAGATCCCAAACCCGAGATTGAACTCCGGACTACTCAGGACCATCGTATTGTGAGGCAGATGCACTAACCACTCTGCCACCTTTCTGCCCGCCCCATGGAATCGATTTCAGGAAAAATTGCGTGTGGATGCTGAAACGTGCAAAACTAACTTAAATGCTAACGTTAGCATGCTGACAATTAGAACATACTTGGGTAAATTAAGGGCCGGGGGGCGCATGTGGCCCATTAGGCTTTTCAATCTGGCCCGTCAGACATTCCCAAATAATTTTTTTTTAGATCTTTAAGATGGAAAGAGCCATTATGATGTGGAGTGAGGTTTTCAAATGACCGTAAGTCTTAAACTATAGAAAGTATTTCAATGGTTGGAATCTGCGCTTTTGCATGATATACTAGTTACTATGGTCATCTAATTAGTTCCTATGGTAATATAAATCAGTGGTTCTCAGCCTTTTTTCAGTGATGTACCCCCTGCGAACATTTTTTTTAATTCAAGTACCCCCTAATCAGAGATAAGCATTTTTGGTTGAAAAAAAGAGATAAAGAAGTAAAATACAGCACTATGTCATCAGTTTCTGATTAATATTGCATTGTTGTATTTTTTTTTCACACTTTATGAACTTACATTCATATTTTGTTGAAGTATTATTCAATAAATATATGTATAAAGGATTTTTTAATTGTTGCTATTTTAGAATAGTTTAAAAAAAAATCTCACGTACCCCTTGGCATACCTTCAAGTACCCCCAGGGGTACGCGTACCCCCATTTGAGAACCACTGCACTAGGCCACTGAGTGGCCTAAATGGTCATTTATCCATTTTTACACTTGAAAATGCTGAATTCAGGGTATATTATGTTTAGCTACTGGTAACACAAAGCTAAGATATGGATGTTGTGTTCGGATAGTTTAGCATATATTGAATTACTTTTGATGTTTTGGCTCTAGGATCTTTAATGTACAAAATGTATTAAAGTGCACCCTGCAGCATTCTAGTTTCGCGGCCCTCGCTGGAAAAAGTTTGGACACCCCTGTTGTAGCACATGTTCAACCAGCTCAATTAACTAATATTAACTAATATCAAATGTATTGCACAGGTCAGCAGCAGGCATGTTATTAGCAGGCTCTTCTTTAACATTCCTGCAGAGGAAGAGTGTTCAACAGATCCTGAATACTTGCAGGTACTCGTATTATTTAAACATTTTAAATATTCCCTCTGTGACTTAAGACATTGTTTGACATTTGTCTCCCTTCTCCCCCTTTTTTTTTTTTTTAGAATGAACTTGGCAGGCTAAGGGTCCTTCTAAGTTCTAAAGGTAACATTGATATTTGTTTTGTGAGATGATTACCGCTAAGAAAACGCCAAGGCTGAGATTTACCGTCTTATTTTATGTAGAAAAGGACTGGCGGGACGAACAAAAAAATGTGGAGGCTCTTAAGGACACTGTGGACAAGCAGGGGAGAGATTTGGACAGTATGAAGAAAGATGTTGTAGATAAGGAGAAGTTGTGTTCTGCTCTCAGAGTACGCAGTCTGTATTTCTTAACGTTGAAACACATTTCTTTATTATTGCATGTTTAATGGTGATTTTGTATTACTTGACTTTACAGAAACAAATGACCTACCTGGAGACTCAACATCATGACACCCAGGCTGTTAAGGAGGAGGCTCGCAGACTGAGGACCAAACTGAAAACATATGAGAGGTGAGTGCATTAAAACCAATTATACTGACCTCACTGCATGTTCCATCCATCCATCTTCTTCTACTTATACGGGGTCGGGTCGCGGGGGCAGCAGCCTAAGCAGGGAAGCCCAGACTTCTCTCTCCCCAGCCACATCGTCCAGTTCCTCCCGGGGGATCCCACGGCATTCACAGGCCAGCCAGTCGGGAGAGATAGTCTTCCAACGTGTCTTGGGTTTTCCCCGTGGCCTCCTACCGGTTGGACGTGCCCGAAACTCCTCCCAAGGGAGGTGTTCAGGTGGCATCCTGACCAGATGCCCGAACCACCTCATCTGGCTTCTCTCGATGTGGAGGAGCTGCGGCTTTACTTTGAGTTCCTCCCGGATGACAGAACTTCTCACCCTATCTCTAAGAAAGAGCCCCACCACCCGGTGGAGGAAGCACATTTCAGCCGCTTGTAACCGTGATCTTGTACTTTCGGTCATAACCCAAATCTCATGACCGTAGGTGTGAGGATGGGAATGTAGAGCGACAGGTAAATTGAAAGCTTTGCCTTCCGGCTCAGCTCCTTCTTCACCACAAAGGATCGATACAGCGTCCGCATTACTGAAAATGCCGCATACCGTCATACAAAGTCATACTCGTATATAGACTGAGTCAGAAACATATGGGATTCTTTGTTTGGGCACTTGATTTGGCAGAATAGTGAACAGGTAAACGGATTAGTTCATAACACGCAACGTTTGGCTGTATGATCAAAGGAACCGTGTAAAAAACACTGATTCATAAAAAGTGAGGCATTAAGAAAGGTGGCCTAGTGGTTAGAGTGTCCGCTCTGAGATCAGTAGGTTGTGAGTTCAAACCCCGGCCGAGTCATACCAAAGACTATAAAAATGGGACTCATTACCTCCCCACTTGATACTCAGCATCAAGGGTTGGAATTGGGGGTTAGATAACCAAAAATTATTCCCGGGTGCGGCAACCGCTGCTGCTCACTACTCCCCTCACCTTTCAGGGGGTGATCAAGGTTTATGGGTCAAATGCAGAGAATCATTTCACCACACCTAGTTAAGTTCAAGTTAAAGTACCAATGATTGTCACACACACACTAGGTGTGGCGAAATGATTCTCTGCATTTGACCCAAACCCTTGATCAACCCCTGGGAGGTGAAGGGAGCAGTGGGAATCATTTTTGGTGATTTGACCCCCAATTCCAACCCTGAATGCTGAGTGCCAAGCAGGGAGGTAATGGGTCCCATTTTTATAATCTTTGCTATGACTCAGCAGTGTGTGTGGACGATCATTGGTACTTTAACTTAACTGTATACTAAATCTGCTTTTTGTTCTTCTACCAACTTTGTGTGCCCACACTGCTCGCCGGCCACCAGCCTGAATGTTTTATTACAAGGTCAAAGATCAGAAGTGGAGTCCATGATTACAGACATGGGGGTTAGTCAGGCTGCTGTGGAGCAGCTCTCCATCTACTGTATCTCTCTCAAAAAGTAAGTAAATGTCCTTACTGAGCTCCTTCCACAAGAACTGTGAGTCTCCATGAATGACATTTCTGTCGTCATCCACACCTCTTCTTTCCAGAGAGTATGACAACTTAAAGGAACGCCTAAAATCTTCTAACGACGCGTGCGAGAGGCTGAGGAGGGAAGTGTTCAATTCCAACAACAAGGTGGCATTAACTTTGGAAGTCAGTGATCATATTTAATATGCTTGTGTCTCTATAAAGTGGTGTTTTTCTTTAGTTACAAAAAGCCTCAATGGCAGCGAATCAAGCAAAAGAGGACAAGGAGTCTCTGCAAAAGGATCTGGAGGGTGCTGACAAAGAGATCTCTGTAAGGCACTGCAAGAGAATCATAGAGAGGAATCCATCTTGGTATAGCTGCATGCATACATTACACACTGTATCTTACCATAGAGTCTGAAGAAGAAGGTGGAGTTCCTGCAGAAGTCTCTGACTACGCCAACACGGACCAACGAGGCACTCAGTCGGCTGGTCTTTGAGAGGTAAACGCCCCTCGCAGTTGGACTAAAATCCCACATTTGTGCTAACCTGACTTTTCCCCGCTACCCTCTCAGCCCGGCTCCTATAGAGCTGAAACCACACCTCCACCAGCCTGTGGATGGTGAGGACGTTGACCTGAACATGACTTTTGACCTAAATACCCCAAATGATGTGACCAAGAGACCAATGAAGGCCCCATCCAAGAAGATGCACTCAGACCATCAATCGTATGTAGTTTTTGTCTCTCACAAGAGTCAGTGCACCTCGACCCCTGTAACTTCTAGGGACAATACGAATGAAATTTTGGTGTAAACTTAGAGTAGTCACTGTACAGCTTTGAAAGCAGTGTAAAGGCAGGCGTGTGAAATGGCAGCGGAAATCCGCTTTTTTAAACATTAATTTTTTGCGTCGAAATAGCACTTGTTTTTTAATGAAATATAAAAAATTAAAACAATCTAATCTAAACAAAATTTGGTGAATTCACAAACTCCAGGATAAGTTCCATAAAGGAACTTATCATGGAGGTTTGTTTGGGTTCGTTGTCATGTTATAGAAAGCTGTCATAACAGTATTCCCTCAAGTTTCAATGTTAATTGGTCCTTGGCCTGACCGGGGTAATTGCATTTCCACCATGTAGGAATTTATTCATTATAATTAATTTGTCTACAGCATAGAAAATACTTTAAAGGCCTACTGAAAGCCACTACTACCGACCACGCAGTCTGATAGTTTATACATCAATGATGAAATACTAACATTGCAACACATGCCAATACGGCCGGTTTAGTTTATCCATCCATCCATTTTCTACCGCTTATTCCCTTTCGGGGTTGCGGGGGGCGCTGGCGCCTATCTCAGCTACAATCGGGCGGAAGGCAGGGTACACCCTGGACAAGTCGCCACCTCATCACAGGGCCAACACAGTTAGACAGACAACATTCACACTCACATTCACACACTAGGGCCAATTTTAGTGTTGCCAATCAACCTATCCCCAGGTGCATGTCTTTGGAAGTGGGAGGAAGCCGGAGTACCCGGAGGGAACCCACGCATTCACGGGGAGAACATGCAAACTCCACACAGAAAGATCCCGAGCCTGGATTTGAACCCAGGACTGCAGAAACTTTGTATTGTGAGGCAGACGCACTAACCCCTCTTCCACCGTGAAGCCCTGGTTTAGTTTACTAAATTACAATTTTAAATTTCCCGCGGAGTTTCTTGTTGAAAACGTCGCGGAATGATGACGCGTATGATGACACGTGCGCGTGACGTCTCGAGTTGGAGGGGACATATTAGCGCAGCACCACTAGCGGCTAAAAGTCGTCTCTTTTCATCGCGCAGTTACACAGTATTCTGGACATCTGTGTTGCTGAATCTTTTGCGATTTGTTCAATTAATAATGGAGAAGTCAAAGTAGAAAGATGGAGGTCGTAAGCTTTAGCCTTTAGCCACACAAACACAGTGTTTCCTTGTTTAAAATTCCTGGAGGTGAAGCTTTACTATGGATCAGAGCGGTCAAGCGAACATGGATCCCGACCACTTGTCAAACGGCAGGTTTCGGTGAGAAAATTGTGGTAAAAAGTTGCCTCTTGCCGGAGATCAGCGGAACTTCTGTTGTGTTGCTGCTGCCATGACTAATTCCCTCAGAGACTGGTGTCAAGACAACCGTGGACACACCCCTCCGACTATCAGGTACTATATAATCTTACTAAAACACTAGCTACACAATAGAAAGATAAGGGATTTCCCAGAATTATCCTAGTAAATGTGTCTAAAAACATCTGAATCAATCACAATGCAATCGCCTTTTTATTTTAAACTTTATTTTTTATTTTATTTTTTTCTAGTCCTTTGCTATCAATATCCTCAGCCATGAATCTTTCATCCTCGCTCAAATTAATGGGGAAATTGTCCTTTTCTCGGTCCGAATAGCTCTTTTTGTTGGAGGCTCCCATTATAAACAATGTGAGGACGTGAGGAACCCTCACACCGGTGACGTCATCTGCTACTTCCGTTAAAGGCAAGGCTTTTTTATTAGCGACCAAAAGTTGCGAACTTTATCGTCGATGTTCTCTACTAAATCCTTTCAGCAAAAATATGGCAATATCGCGAAATGATCGAGTATGACACATAGAATGGACCTGCTATCCCCGTTTAAATAAGAAAATATCATTTCAGTAGGCCTTTAAATATGCTTTTTTTTTTTTAAAAGATCCATGAAAGAGTGAAGCCGCAAACTTTGGAATTGTGACATGGCGAGAAACAATCCCAATACTGCTGTTAGGTTTTTTTTTGTTGTAATTCCCAGATCACATCCCTGAGATATACAAGCTGTAGACTAACTACTGTCGGGTGTCATTACCATATTTCTATATTACGTCATATTGACTACCAGAAAAAGTACATTTGTTAGCATTTATAATTGCTTCAATTACCAGGTCATCCGTGTCAAAACACAAAGAGAAAACGTCGTCGTTAAGCAAGGTACATTTCATGGATCATTTCATAGAATGTCTATTTCCAAATCTGAGAGTATAACTGGAGCATTTTGTCACTCAGGCCCGAGAGGAAGATCCTTTTTTGAGGAACTCCCTCCTCTTCAGGAAGAAGACTTTTAGGAGCATGTTGGACCCTCAGAGGAAGCTTGGAGCTGTATGTGAACAAGTCCTCTTCGAGATCTTTTGGAAACATGTTTGTCATTTAAATAACCAAAGTTACTCTTCATTTTAGGTGAAAAGTGGTTACGATGGATTAGGAGGACGGACCAAATTCTTCCAGCCTGTATCCTTCTGTTACTTGCAATGGCAGTCGTTAACTTTTTTGAACAGTAGGAGTGGGTTCTTTACTTTAACCCAGTTTGATGTTCATTTTCGGGATTCAAGATTTTTTGCTAACAACTGCGATTAAAACGTCACGTTTATTTGAACAAAAATACGTGTTTTCCGTCCTCCTACTTGGACATTATGCCGGTACATTTTTTTCAGCACAACCTGCATTTGGATCGATACCAGATCTTTATGCTCTACTTGTTGATCGTCAAATCAAAATAGATACTTTTGATACTTTCGTTCAGGGGTGTCTAAAATCTAAATAGATACTTTTGATACTTTCGTTCAGGGGTGTCTAATCTTTTTTCCATCTTGGGCCGCATACTGAATATTAAAAAAAAAAAAATATTTACCAAAAGATGCTAAAAACAGATGTCAGCTATGAATTATAGGTGACTAAATATATTATTATTCATTATTAGTTGGAACATTGTAGCTTTTTTTAATAACATAATCCCTTTTTTTTTGCTATTTATTTTTTATTTTTACTGTTGTTTTTTCCCCATGTGAGAATAGAATAAAAACAACAAGACGATTGTTTAACAACATAACCTGTTAAAATGTACAAAAAGAATAATATTAAGTTACACATGTAACAGTATTTTGTATGGTTGTTTAAATTTTTTAAATGAATTAAATTAGTATTCTTTTATTTTTTAACTAACTAACTAAACTTTGTTTATATTTTAATTATTTTTTTTTTTCTTCCTGAGAGCTTTTAATATATGTTTTAGATGTCTAGAATTTTTCCACCATACTGAAAAGTCATGTAGGGGGTGCCATTGGGAAATTTTTTATATAAAAAAAGAGAAGGTAAAAAAAAAAAAAAATATATATATATATATATATATATATATATATATAATAGGTGACTAAGTATATTAGTGTACAAGCCTCACTTAAGAACTTTCCCTTTTGGTTGATTTTGGCGGCTTGACTGTATTAGTCTTATTTTAATAATACACTTAATTTTGTTTATTAGGACACAATCATAAATATAAACAAAGTATTATTAATATTTGATTATGGTTATTTCCGAAAGAAAGAAATACAATCAAAATCTCTAGGGAATGTCTGTGATTTTCTACATTTTTTGTTGTGAAATAAAAGGTGCGGTTTGCAACTAGAAATAAACCACCTTATGTTACTATTATATTTTTCACCGTTACAAAGTGTATGTTATAAAACCTTTTTTACCAGCCCGAATCAAACGATTGGTCTTAACGGCTGTCACTCACCTGGTCTCGTCAACACATACACGCAGGTAGCGCGTGCACACATTCAAAAGTAGCTCAAGAGAAGCAACGAACAAGTTGCAGTCATGTTGTTATGATAAAGTATACCTTCAATGACAACTAACGCTAGCGATCTAAATGGCTGTTATTGGCTAATGACACCGAAAGCTAATGCACATGCACGTTGTTACGTAATTACGTAGGAGAAGCTGTGAGAGGGTGGGATATACTGCCAAAAATACATTGAAAAGTTGGCGCCCTCTAGGCATCTGTGCAAATGTTGCAAACTGCCCCTTTAACCAACCATCTGTCCATTTTTGTACTGCTTGTCCCTCTTTTAATCAATGCTTGATAATTGTGAAGCCATTTTTACTCAGACCATAATTGTACAGTGAAAATCCATAACCGTTGCCTCCTTACTTCACTCATGAGTTGACTGAACTGATGTTATGCAATCTCACTCAGGAAAAACACAATTTTTGTTGGCAATTTGTTCCTTGACCTGGCCTTCCTACGCAGTCCCCATTGGCAGAGATCCGCCCACTGATGAAAGCTAAAAAGAAAAAGGTGAGCAGGCCCCCTCCCAAGGCGACGACCTGCCTGACGCTGGACAGCTTCCTGGAATGAGGGAGTCACACAGGACTCTTTCTCCAAAAAACACTTTATATATTTTTTTGAGACATCGGAACATTTTATGTTTGTGTTTCAACCGTCAGACAGTCTTTTCTGACGTTTTGTTTTTGCGTGTGAATGAATTCATGTGCTTGATTGAATCTGAGTCAGAATTATGAAATATGGTCACTTTTGCACTTATTTAAAATCTGCTGTATGGTAGTCAAAATGTTTTAGTTGATTGATCCTATCAAATGGACACCACTTACATAATAAAGAGTATCTTTTTTTTATTAATGTTGTGGAGTCCTCTCTCCAGCAGAGGGCGGCATACACAACGTTTTTGCTTGTGGAAGACACAAGTACTGTCCGGGAAAACTTGCAGAGTTCCCCTGTTGTATAACATCACACACTTTGTCCTTCATATATAATCCGAATTGTAAATTTAGCTAGCATGACTCATTGTAAATACTGAAATTGCAATTAGTGGTACCTTTTTAAGATCTTCCTGTCCTGAGACAGTGTTGTGCGGTCAGGAGCAGTGGGTGATACCGTGAAATAATTTTTTTTTTTTTTTACATTTTCTTCTGAAAGAAATGCTGAATTTATTAATTTCCTAAACAAATGAAGGGCAGAAACCTGCGATGAGTCTACACAAACTTTGCCTAGATTGGGTAAATCCTTCATAAACCTGGGGAGATCATACACTGCACAAAAATATAAACCTAACACTGTAGTTTTTGCTCCAATTTTTCATTAATTGAACTCGTAGATCTAAAACTTTTGCTATACACACAAAATACCTATTCCTCTCAAATATTGTTCACAAATCTGTCTTGATCTGTTAGTGAGCATTTTTCTTTGCCAAAATAAATGTGCAGTTTTATCACAGAGCCCATTGCCACAGATGTTGCAAGTTTTGAGGGGACGCGTGCAGTTGGCATACTGACTGCAGAACTGTTGCCCATGAGCTGAATGTTCATTTCTCTACCATAAATAATCTTCAAAGGCGTTTCAGAGAATTTGGCAGTACATACAACCGGCCTCACCACCGAGAACATGCACTACACACCAGCCCATGACTCACATTCAGCAGGTGCACCTTCATGATTGTCTGAGACCAGCCAACTGGACAGGTGTTGCAACAATCGGTTTGCATTACCAAATAAATTCTGCACAAATTGTCTTAAGGAAGCTCATCTGCATGCTTGTCGTCCACATCTGGGTCTAGACCTGACTGCAGTTTGTCGTCGTCAAATGCTCACATTTGATGGCGTCTGCCACGTGTAGAGGTGTTCTCTTCACGGATGAAATACGGTTTTCCCTTTTCAGGGCAAATGGCGTGTATGGCGTCATGTGGCAGAGGCGTTTCCTAATGTCAACCTTGTGAATGGAGTGGCCCATGGTGGGTGTGGGGTTATAGTATGGGCAGGCGTATGTTATGGACAACAAACGCAAATGCGTTTCATTGAAGGTATTTTGAATGCAGAGAAAGAACGTGATTAAATCCTGAGACCCATTGTTGTGCCATTCACCCGAGACCATCACCTCATGTTGCAGCATGACAATTCACGGCCCCATGTTACAAGGATCTGTACACAATTCCTGGAGACTGAAAACATCCGAGTTCTTGCATGGCCAGCATACTCACCGGACATGTCACCCATTCAGCTTGTTTGGGATGCCATGGATCGGCGTATATGACAGCATGTTCCAGTTCCTGCCAATTTCCAGCAACTATACACAGCCATTGAAGGGGAGTGGACCAACATTCCACAGATCACAATCAACAACCTGATCAACTCTATGCAAAGGAGATGTGTTGCACTGCATGAGGTAAATGGTGGTCACACCAAATCCTGAATGCTTTTCTGACCCCCCCCCCCCAGACCTCAATAAAGCAAAACTGCACATTTCAGCGTGGCCTTTTATTGTGGGCAGGCTCAGGCACATGCTGTTCACTCAGCATCTTCATATGCCACACCTGTAAAGTGAGATGGATAGGCAAAGAAGAAATGCTCACTAACACAGATTTTTTTAAAATATTTGACAAAAATAGGCCTTTCGTGAGTATAGTATCATTTTTAGATCTTTGAGTTCAACTCGGGAAAAACGGGAACAAAATCAAAATTGTTGCGTTCATGTTTTTGTTGAGTATGCATGGATGTTTCTGTTTGTCAAAATGTTGCCAATGGAATGATTGCACAAACATTTAATATAAGCCATTAATTTCTACAGCCTGTGAGATGTCTTCGATGAAAAGGTTTTTTTTTCTCTCTACAGAAGAAAAGCCATTGATAGGTTTTTAAAATAAAATAGCAAACTTAACTTTTGCGACAGATTTATAGAAATTCCAAAGGAAGGTTATGACTGTATAATGATAAAAAATGGTTTTCGGCAGAGGTGGGTATAAGTGCGTTCCATTTTTTGTGTAAATTGTACTTGTCAGATTAGTGTAAAGTCAACATACTTTTACTTTGTTGCATTATGTTTCTTTCCCATTGCTACATTATTTATATTATATTTGTGTGAATCCCACAGGGAATTTACATATATGTTGTCCGACACCAAAAATGGATCTATTTATTGTAGTTATATTCTTCTGCCTCCTTCCCCTACGGTTTTTATCCGATAGGAACAAATTGTATCAAAAAGTTTGGCTGTGCTGAGACGCACAAAAATGTGCATGTGTTTGTCACATTTTTGTCTTCCCAAATGTCCCTGATTACCAGGAATTTCAGGTTTTCCAGGAAATGTTTCCTTTTTTGACAGCCTCCTTCTCTCCCAGTTTTCATCCGATTGGAACCATGCGAGTGTCAAAACGTTCAGCTCATACCAACCATTTTTTCTAACCAAAACTCCCAGATTACCAGGAATTTCAAGACATGTTTTCCATTGAAAATGGATGGGCCGAAATTCAAACTTGCACAATTCCCACATGTCTCACTCCACTCACCTTGGACATTCAAGCCAACATGTTTCCCGGTTCAAACATTTCCCTGATTACCAGGAATTTTAAACATTTTTTTGTCCTTTTTTTTTTTTGACTACTTCTTCCACATTTTTCATCTGAATTCAACCATTCCACCATCGGAGTGTTTCTCTTAGTCAGGACATTCAAGCTATTTATATTTCGGAGTCAAAAATGTTTTCCTATTATTTCCCACTTACCGTAACAGCTTATCTCTAATAAGAATTGTTACTACCAACCATTTCACAAAATCCCAACGCCAACCCACTCGGTTCACTCAGGCCAATTGAGCCATGTCCCATATTCCACTAAATTCCCGCTTTTCCCGACTTTTACTAATTTCCAGAAAATTTCAAAGAATGGTGACTTCAAAGTTCTACCACTCACACACAATTCTCACCAGATTCGAACCGTTCTACCATTCACACACTCCAACAATCATGGACATTCAAGCTCACGTGTTCCACAGTTCCAAAAATTCCAAGATTACCAGGAATTATCCTCAATGCAAATTGGTCAATATACAAACCTCTTCCTATCCAACATTTCTCATCCATTTCAAACTGTTCCAAACCACCAACACACTCCACTCACTCTGGACATTAAAGCATAAATGTTTTTGTGTTCCAAAAGTATCTTGATTACCAGGAAGTATGGCTTTTAAACACCAGAGTTTTTCCCTTTTTTCTTTTGACTTCTTCTCCTTCAGTTTCCATCAAATTGGAACTGTTGAAGTATGAAAACATTCGGCCGGGAAGATGGAATCAATATTTTCAAATATCTCTGATTACCAGGAATACCAGGTTTTCCAGGACATTTTCCTCCGCCATTTCTTACACGATTCAAACCATCCCACCATCCACATCCTCTTCTCATTCTGGATATTCAAGCCACCTGTTTCCCTTTTCCCAAAATTACTATTTTTCCAGGAATTATCAGGAATTTCTCCCCATTGGAAATGAATGGGCAGTATACCATCTTCTTTATATTCCACATATATTGTCCGATTTGAACTGTTCCACAACCAAACACGCTTCACTCAATCTGGACTTTCAAGCCAGCATGTTTTGCAGTTCTGTAAATTCCCAGATTACTGGGAATTACCAGGAATTTTCTCGCATTGAAAATGAATGGGCAACACACAAACCTCTTCGTTACCCACATTTCTCATACGATTCGAACAGTTACAACATCCACATTCCATTTCAAGAATTCCACCTATCCTTCCACTCATATTACACGGATTGTAGTCATTCTTAATTAATTGATTACGCCTTGCAAAGACAAACATTTGGCTCGCTAGAATGACTTCTTCCAGCGGTCACGGTCACATGACTGTTTCACCAATCCAACATAAGCACGAGTGACGTTTGACTCCATTACCCCAATTTAACAGAGCCTGGCCGTCACATGACCCCACTCAAACTACGTACTGTGAAAAGTGACATGACATCAGACGAGGCAGCACAACTCTTCAAAGTGTACGTTACTGTGAAAAATAACATACTATCATGTGCTGTCATCTGTGTCAGTTGAAATGTTCACGTTCCAAACCACAAGAATTCCACTTCCAACCAAAAGTAAACATGTTCCAGTAAGTTGTAGATGTTTTTTTTTTTTATGTTTTAGCTGCATGCATGCTAACATTAGCCCTGTTATTGTGTCAAAAGTGACTGTAAAATGTGCATCTTTAATAGTACATGTTGCAGTTGTGGCTTTCACCGACTGTCACTGAATATTTACTAATGTAATTATTTACTGTACATTTTGCTTTTATTTAACTCATATCTTTACGGTGAAGAGGGGTTAGTGTGTTTGCATCACAGTACGAAGGTCCTGAGTAGTCAGGGCTCAATCCCGGGCTTGGGATCTTTCTGTGGAGTTTGCATGTCCTCCCCGTGACTGCGTGGGTTCCCTCCGGGTACTCCGGCTTCCTCCCACTTCCAAAGACATGCACCTGGGGATAGGTTGATTGGCAACACTAAATGGTCCCTAGTGTGTGAATGTGAGTGTGAATGTTGTCTGTCTATCTGTGTTGGCCCTGCGATGAGGTGGCGACTTATCCAGGGTGTACCCCGCCTTCCGCCCGATTGTAGCTGAGATAGGCACCAGCGCCCCCCGTCAACCCAAAGGGAATAAGCGGTAGAAAATCGATGGATGGATGGATATCGTGTGATATGAGTAAAGTAAAAGCAAAATGGTAAAACAAGTTAAGAAACCCTGCTCTAGAGTCCAAAGCAGGATTTCTTAACTATTTTGACCTTGGGGCTCAACTTTTTCACTACAGAGGGGACCGGGCCCTCTCAAATAATAACACGGAATAACCGGTAGTATTCCTATTCTTAATTTTAATCATATTCAAAAAGGATATCTAACCTACTTATAGTTTACCGGATTACCCTTTTCAAATGATACGAGAGTATTTGTTTATTAATCCATCCATCCATTTCCTACCGCTTATTCCCTTTGGGGTCGCGGTGGGCGCTGGTGCCTATCTCAGCTACAATCGGGCGGAAGGCGCTGTACACCCTGGACAAGTCGACACCTCATCGCAGGGCCAACACAGATAGACAGACAACATTCACACTCACACACTAGGGCCAATTTAGTGTTGCCAATCAACCTATCCCCAGGTGCATGTCTTTGGAAGTGGGAGGAAGCCGGAGTATTCACGGGGAGGACATGCAAACTCCACACAGAAAGATCTCGAGCTCAGGACCTTCGTATTGTGAGGCAGATGCACTAACCCCTCTGCCACCGTAAAGCCCAGTATGTGTTTATCACAAAGATAGTTATCAAGGCTTAGGTCAGACTGATTACAAAAATAAATACTAAACAAAAAGACTGCAATATGGGACACATAAAAACTGATGACAATAAAATGTGTTTTACTAAAATAAATATATTTATCCAAAATGATAATTAATTATATGATATGTTTGTTAAACATACTTAAGTGCAAATCGAAATAATGGATGGACAGCTTCCCCACTTTAGTCATAATTTTTGCACTTAAGAAAGGTTAGCTCAAGACTTTTTCTGTTTGTTTAATATTGTCATTACTGCCACCAGTTGTGGAAAAGTTTATTACAATTGAGTACCACTGCGACCCATAAGGACGACAGTTGAGAAAACTATATTTTTGGCGGCCCTCTCGAGGGGCAGTGGCGGCTTGACAATGGGCCCCTTTACCATGAATTGATTAACGTGGACCCCGACTAAAACAAGTTGAAAAACCTATTCGGGTGTTACAATTTAGTGGTCAATTGTATGGAATATGTACTGTACTGTGCAATCTACTCATAAAAGTGTCAATCAATCCCTCTGGATAAGAAACACTGCTCTGAACTAGTCTTACTTAAATGCAATTTATGGCTAATCTACCCACCTCTGGTTTAGTTTTATCAATACCATTTTTTAAAAATAGGATTAAGAAGAGCATTTTTACCTCACATAATGATTGTCTTTTTTTCGTATTTTTCTCAAAATGAGCAACGTGTACTGATTAGAGCACAATAATATTGAAAGGAGTCCAACCATGAACCTCACCGCACATCACTGGACAAAGTGTGGATGATAGACTGAAGCTGCCATTGTTTTACATTGTGGCGATAGTAAACATTGCACTTAGACAATAAAATTTTTTTTACATGAAATCGTGAAAGCTCCTTTTAAATCTTTAGTAAAGAGTGTAGTACTTTTTAAAAACGACATCCAGCGCAAGCAAAAGTTCTGAACCCAACTCCTTCCATATCTAATATATCATAATAATCACAACACGAAATCCATGCAGTGTTTTGAGAGTAAATAAGTCTCATCAACCCTACATTGCACCATGGGTCACAGGTCACCACAGCGCTTATTTTTCCCCAGGGAAAATAACAACTAACCTGTCCTTGACAAGTCGGAGTGCGTATAAGATTGGCATGATATAAAAAAAAAAACAATGTTTGCAGTGTTATTTTAGGTTCACTCAGCCATCATCAGTCCTTCTGGGATTGTACTAAAAAGTTGTTCACCTTCAAGGTTCCTTTTTGTGTATTGTTCAAAAGTTAAATAGTGGTGAAAAAGAAAAAATTCCAGGAACATCTTCGCAAGTGTCATATTCAAAAAAGTGGGAAGGGGGGAAAAATCGCTCAAGATAAATGCTTTTTTTTTTCATGTCTATAAGGGCCCATGTGATGATCGATGAAAAATAGATACAGACCTCCTTCACTGCGATCTGTCCGGTTCTATCTTGGACTCGCCGTTCTGTTTGTCGTTAGATTTCTGGGAGAGGTGCGTGGACACGGTGGCTGCCTGCACCACGGCTTTGAAGCTACGCTTTCGCTTCTGCACGTTCTGCTCCGGGTGGAAGACGATGACGTAGACTTTGGGGATGTAGAGCATGCCCAGGGACACAGTTGCGCTTAGACTCATGGACACTGTCAAGGTGGTGGTCTGGATGAACATCTGGGGAAAAGGCAAAAAAGGGGGTCACAATAATTACTCACAGGACATTGTTGTAACATTCTGTGACTCGGGATGGCTACCGAAATATATAGCTATATTGACGGAGATAGATATCTACATAAATCCATATTTTAAAGTTATTTATTTTGTTCCGGAGTGATATTTGAAATAGCTAGTGTTCTATCTAGTACCCTGTTTAGATTTTCCCTTTCTCCTGACCGCTGGTACACTGTAGACGACCTTGTGATCGGAGTGCAGGATGGGTCCAGCTAAGCAAGACAATAGATAAGGGTATTCGCTCTGTAGGGGAGAGGGGAGGGCGAGTGGAGTACTGAAAAAGACAGCGCTTCCCTAATGTTTTCAGATCAACTAGGGCGATGCGATTCGAATGTATTGTGCACAGATGGTCTCCCAAAGCTTTGGATTAAAAATATCAAAATAAGCTACTCTGTCTGGGATTCATTTAAAACCAGTTTATGTGTCATCGAAAGAACTTGGGAGTGACCAGTGGCTTAAATTCCCTGGGAGGAAGAACTGGTCCAAACGCAACAATATCCATTCACGTTAAATCAAACAGTGCCCTATTTCAAACACTTGGTAGGGAAAGAAGCACTCAAACAGCACTCAAAGTGGACTCATTCAGACCTCTAGATGATGTTGCAATTTTTATTACCAACAACGCAAGCATGCCAAACACTTGGTAGGGAAAGAAGCACTCAAACAGCACTCAAAGTGGACACATTCAGACCTCTAGATGATGTTGCAATTTTCAATACCAACAACGCAAGCATGCCCAAACATACAGTGCAGCTCCACTTTATAAAATGTGCTAGCTCAATGCTAATTTACATTGGCTGTGGCACATACATGCTACTGATTAGCATTGGCAATTATACATGGCGATGTCAACACCTGCAAATTTGGTCATGAAAACTACAACTAAGATGCACGTTACAAACAAACAGCTGCTGTCAAATAAGTCCAATACTTATAGTACAAACACATTACAGGATGCAACATAATACTACACTTTCAGCTTCATAGCAAATATGATGGATAATGTTGGAAAGAGAGCATGAAGAACCCTTACTTATCGAATCAAACATACTGAATTTCAATGATTTGGGGTATTTGCTAACAGCTAAAATTATGCACAAAGCAAATTAAAAAGTACTGCCCAAGAATATACAACATTTTTTCTCAAAGAAAAGAGGAATAATTTACCTGAGAGGAAAATCTCATTTAAAACATTTGTATGCACGCACAGCACTGAAAACCATTAGCATATCAGCATGTGTAATTAAATTATGGAAGGGATTCAGCAAATAAGTCAAACAATGTACTAGTATGATCCAGTTTAAAAGGTTGTCCGAACTACAAGAATAATTTTGATAAACATTTTTAACTTTGTTGTAAATGAGATATTCATCTCATTATGTGAATCAAAACTGTTTTAAGTATTGACAGAACTATTGTATTTAGAACTCATTGATATAAATTGCGTTACAAAACAACAACAGGAAGTGAAGAAATCTGTCAGTAATTGCAAAGATATGGAAAAAAGGTGGGATTAAATAATATTTGCTTCTTCCTAATTATTTTGGAGCATATTGAAAAGAGAAATGAGAATGTGTGGATTACATAATGTATCATATTGTATCTGTATACATGTTGGAAATAAACTCAAACCATAACTACGATTAATAGATACTTGCCAACCTTGAGACCTCCAATTTCGGGAGGTGGGGGGCGTGTTTGGGGCCGGGGCATGGTGGGGGCGTGGTTAAGAGGGGAGGAGTATATTTACAGCTACAATTCACCAAGTCAAGTATTTCATATATATATATATATATATATATAAGAAATACTTGACTTTCAGTGAATTCTAGCTATATATATATATACATTTATTTATTTGATTATACAATATATATATATATATATATATATATATATATATACATATACAATAAATTCTTGAATTTCAGTGTTCATTTATTTATACATATACACACACAACACTCATCTACTCCTTGTTGAGTAAAGGGTTGAATTGTCCATCCTTGTTCTATTCTCTGTAACTATTTTTCTAACTATATGCATGTACAGTAGATGGCAGTATTGTCCTGTTTAAGAGTGTCACAACATTGCTGTTTACAGCAGACAAACTGCTTTACGGTAGACGAAAACGTGACTGCTGTTGCTGTGTGTTGTTACCGCGCTGGGAGGACATTTATGAAACTGCCTAACAATAAACCCACATAAGAAACCAAGAACTCGCCCTCGATCATTTTACAGTTATAACGTCATTGGGCAGACACGCTGTTTATATTGTGGGAAAGCGGACGTGAAAACAGGCTGTCCTCACTCAGGTCTGCATGGAGCTGGAGGGGGCGTGGCCTCCAGCTCGGCCTGAATTTCAAGAGATTTTCAGGAGAAAATTTGTCCCGGGAGGTTTTCGGGAGAGGTGCTGAATTTCGGGAGTCTCCCGGAAAATCCGGGAGGGTTGGCAAGTATGGATTAATTCCTAATGAGGCAACACATAGTAGCCTATACACTACTGGCATTTAGTAATTGCAACTGCATGCAAAGTCTACTATATAATACTTGCAAATGAGACTCTGAAGTGTAGGAAAACAACAACTGGTCAGCACTTTTAAATGATAAATTAAAAAATTAGATTTTATAATAAAACAAATAAGACCATATGAACACGCACAAAAGTTGAGTACTGGTAATCATCCCTAGGTACCGGAATTTGGTACCATATCGGTTCAAATATGAAAGGTATCCATTCCACTGATGACTGCCCTTGACATGTAGTCTTTAATAAAACTAATGTGGATTTACTGCAAATGAAATCACTTTTGAAGTCTTTCATTTTAGAGGTTCTACTGTATTTTGGTCAGATTATTTGGCTGTGTGAGAAGAGCAAAATGCTAAAAACTAATTAACACTACGAGTGTTTTAGAATCGTCGACTATTCGATTCGGGGGATTCGACTCGCACCAACTAGTTATCGATGGGGTCGCTCGGCCAGGAAGTCTCACCTCTAACAATTGTAATGATTCTTCCGCTGGTTCACCTATAGAAACCTTGTTACAACTAGGAATGTCCCTATCCTATATTGATATTGATCCAATGTCAGAAAAAAAACAACCTTGAATTATATCAGCCAGCATTTAAAACGTGCAATATAACAACTCGGATACAAGCAATCGCTTCTCCCACCAATGTCTCTTCTTGCTGGCTTAGCAGACAGAAAGCAGATTCTCTCCATTTTAGAGCCTTTACGTCTTTGTAAAATGAGCACATATAAATAAAGCATGTCCATATAACTTAAATGACATACAAAATAATGTCTCTTTGACATTCCCACCACAAATAAATGCATTAAAACCAATGCCTATTGACAATGAATTCTCTATTCATATGATATTGGTTAGCATTAGTGATTTTCCATGGCAATTTCAACACCTCCAAATGTGGTTATCAATCAATCAATCAATGTTTATTTATACAGCCCTAAATCACAAGTGTCTCAAAGGTTATCAAACATACAACTTAAAGGCCTACTGAAATTAGATTTTCTTATTTAAACGGGAATAGCAGGTCCATTCTATGTGTCATACTTGATTATTTCGCGATATTGCCATATTTTCGCTGAAAAGATTTAGTAGAGAACATCGACGATAAAGTTCGCAACTTTTGGTCGCTAATAAAAAAAGCTTTGCCTGTACCGGAAGTAGCAGACGATGTGCGCGTGACGTCACTGGTTGTAGAGCTCCTCACATCCTCACATTGTTTACAATCATGGCCACCAGTAGCTAGAGCGATTCGGATCGAGAAAGCGACGGTTTCCCCATTAATTTGAGCGAGGATGAAAGATTTGTGGATGAGGATAGTGAGAGTGAAGGACTAGAAGAAAAAAGAAAACAAAAAGACGAGGGCAGTGGGAGTGTTTCAGATGTTATTAGACACATCTACTAGGATAATTCTGGTAAATCCCTTATCTACTTATTTATTTGCACATAATAATTAATTTAGAATTTCATGGCTGCAACATGTGCCAAAGTAGTTGGGAAAGGGCATGTTCCCCAATGTGTTACATCACCTTTTTTTCTACAACACTCAATAAACGTTTGGGAACTGAGGAAACTAATTGTTGAAGCTTTAAAAGTGGAATTCTTTCTCATTTTTGTTTTATGTACAGCTTTAGTTGTTCAACAGTCCAGGGTCTCCGCTGTCGTATTTTACGCTTCATAATGCGCCACACATTTTCGATGAGAGACAGGTCTAGACTGCAGGCGGGCCAGGAAAGTACCCGCACTCTTTTACTACGAAATCAACTTGTTGTAACACATGGCTTGGCATTGTTTTGCTGAAATAAGCAGGGGCGTCCATGATAACATTGCTTGGATGACAACATATGTTGCTCCAAAACCTGTATGGACCATTCAGCATTAATGGTGCCTTCACAGATGTGTAAGTTACCCATGCCTTGGGAACTAATACACCCCCATACCATCACAGATGCTGGCTTTTGAACTATGCGAATATAACAATCCGGATGGTTATTTTTCTCTTTGTTCCGGAGGACACCACATCCACAGTTTCAAAATACAATTTGAAATGTGAACTCGTCAGAGCACAGAACACCTTTCCACTTTGCATCAGTCCATTTTAGATGAGCTCGGGCCCAGCCAAGCCAGCGGCGTTCCTTGATGTTGTTGATAAATGGGTTTTGCTTTACATAGCAGAGTTTTAACTTGCACTTACAGATGTAGCGACCAACTGTAGTTACTGACAGTGGTTTTATGAAGTGTTCCTGAGCCGATGTGGTGATATCCTTTACAAACTGATGTCGGTTTTTAATGCAGTACCACCTGAGGGGTCAAAGGTCCGTAATATCATCGCTTAAGTGCAATGATTTCTCCAGATTCTCTGAACCTTTTGATGATTTTACGGACCGTAGATAGTAAAATCCCTAAATTCCTTGCAATAGCTCGTTGAGAAATGTTGTTCTAAAACTGTTCGACAACTTGCTTTTCAAAGTGGTGACCATCGCCCCATCCTTGTTTGTGAATGACTTAGCATTTCATGGAAGCTGCTTTTATACCCAATCATGGCACCCAACTGTTCCCAATTAGCCTGCACACCTGTGGGATGTTCCAAATAAGTGTTCGATGAGCATTCCTCAACTTTATCAGTATTCATTGCCACCTTTCCTAACTTCTTTGTCACGTGTTGCCGGCCTCGAATTCAAAAGTTAATGATTATTTAAAAAAAAAAAATGTTTATCAGTTTGAACATCAAATATGTTGTCTTTGTAGCATATTCAACTGAATATGGGTTGAAAATGATTCGCAAATCATTGTATTCCGTTTATATTTACGTCACGCCTGTATGATTATGTTTTGTTTTTTGCCATGTTTGGTCTTGTTATGTTTAGTTTTTTGGACATTTAGTTTCTTTTCGTCTGCATGCCAACTCATTAGTTTTCACCTGTCATGTCACGTCCCTGTCCTCAGCCTCACACCTATTTTCACTCATCATCACAGCTACTATTTAAGTCATTCTTTTTCTGTCTTCCTTCTGGCATCTTCACACACCTTCCCATGTTGCACCTCCTTCACGCCCTCGATTATCTGCTTCATGCCTTGCTATGCTGTTCATTTTGTCCACGTAAGTTTTTGTTTATAGTTCATAGTCAATTGCTTTTGTGCTAAGTCCTTTTGTTTATGTCCATTATTTCATGCCATCGAGCAAGTGTCTTTGTTTCATATTTGTATTTTGTAGCCAAGAGTTTTGTACCTCCACTGTGAGCGCTTTTTGTTTATCTTTTGTTAGTGATAGTATTAAATAAAAAGATGTACTCACACTCACGTCTTGCCCGTGCCAAATTCCCTCTGCGTCGAAGAAACAACCTTAATCCCAGCCCAAGGTTGACAATTTACATCTAACACAATTTCCCAACTCATATGGAAACGGGGTTTGTAATACCCACAAGTCAACGGCTGGGCTGCACACTTGTGGGGATGTTGTATGCATGTCCACAACGGTGGTCATGCACACTGGGCTTGTGGAGGTGCCCTGCATGCAGGAAACACTTCCTGTCTTCACTTTTAATGTGTACTGTCACTGTGGGAATTATACCACCACCTAACCGATAGGCGCCAAATCTATTTGTGGCGGCCCAAATGTATGTATTGAGTACCACTGCACTACTCTATCAGGGACTAAAACCCATGCAAGCACCGGAATGGAGACTGGATTCCATTCAAATTGTGTACTGTATTAAACCATGACATGCTAAATGTCAAATGACTTCCATTTTGATGAGGTTCACACATCTTTTTCTCTGAAAGTGCATCCGATTGAAATGAAAATGTCATTCAGAGTTTATTTGAAGAGCGGAGCTCGGGGTTGGGGTTTGCGGTTGTGGTTGTTCTCAGCAAGTGTGGTTTTCATTGCTGGACTGAAATATCTTGGTGGACAAACAGATAAATAATTAACTAAGGGAGTTCGAAAAAAGATGAAAAGCATCAGAAGAAGGGTGTATGACAGAGCGGGTCATGAATAATAACATACAAACCCCAAAACCAGTGAAGTTGGCACGTTGTGTAAATCGTCAATAAAAACAGAATACAATGATTTGCTATTCCTTTTCAGCCTATATTCAATTGAATAGACTGCAAAGACAAGATAATGAAGGTTAGAACTGGAAAACAATTTTTTTTTGCAAATATTAGCTCATTTCAAATTTGATGCCTTTAATATGTTTTAAAAAAGCTGGCACATGTGGCAAAAAAGACTGAGAAAGTTGAGGAATGCTCATCAAACACTTATTTGGAACATCCCAAAGGTGAACAGTCTAATTGGGAACAGGTGGGTGCCATGATTGGGTATAAAAGCACCTTCCATGAAATGCTCAGTCATTCACACACAACAATGGGGCGAGGGTCACCACTTTAGAAACAAATGTGTGAGCAAATAGTTTAAGAACAAGTCTTTGCAACCAGCTGTTTCAAGGAATTTAGGGATTTCACAAAATATGGTCTGTAATATCATCAAAACGTTCCGAGAATCTGGAGAAATTACTGCAAGTAAGCAGCAAGACTGAAAACCAACATTGAATGCCAATGACCTTGGATCCCTCAAGCGGTACTGCACCAAAAACCAACATCAGTGTGTAAAGGAAATCACCACATCGGTTAAGGAACACTTCAGAAAACCAATTGTCAGTAACTACAGTTCGTTGCTACATCTGTAAGTGCAAGTTAAAACGCTACTGTGCAAAGCAAAAGCCATTTATCAACAATACCCAGAAACGCAGCCCGCTTCGTTGGGCCCGAACTCATCTAAAATGGACTTATGCAAAGTGGAAAAGTGTCCTGTGGTCTGACGAGTCCACATTTCAAATTGTTTTTGGAAACTGTGGACGCCGTGTCTTCGGAAACAAAGCCAGCATCTGTGATAGTGTGGGGGTGTATAAGTGCTCCATGCATCAATCAATCAATCAATGTTTACTTATATAGCCCTAAATCACTAGTGTCTCAAAGGGCTGCACAAACCACTACGACATCCTCGGTAGGCCCACATAAGGGCAAGGAAAACGCACACCCAGTGGGACATCGGTGACAATAATGACCCAGTGGGACGTCGGTGACAATGATGACTATGAGAACATGATACTGTGAAAGATCAATCCATAATGGATCCAACACAGTCGCGAGAGTCCAGTCCAAAGCGGATCCAACACAGCAGCGAGAGACCCGTTCACAGCGGAGCCAGCAGGAAACCATCCCAAGAGGAGGCTGATCAGCAGCGCAGAGATGTCCCCAGCCGATACACAGGCGAGCAGTACATGGCCACCGGATCGGACCGGACCCCCTCCACAAAGGAGAGTGGGACATAGAAGAAAAAGAAAAGAAACGGCAGATCAACTGGTCTGAAAAGGGAGTCTATTTAAAGGCTAGAGCATACAAATGAGTTTTAAGGTGAGACTTAAATGCTTCTACTGAGGTAGCATCTCGAACTGTTACCGGGAGGGCATTCCAGAGTACTGGAGCCCGAAATGAAAAAGCTCTACAGCCCGCAGACTTTTTTTGGGCTTTGGGGATCACTAATAAGCCGGAGACCTTTGAACGCAGATTTCTTGCATGGGTAACTTACACATTTGTTAAGGCGCCATTAATGCTGAGAGAAACATACAGGTTTTGGAGCAACATATCTGGTCATCCAAGCAATGTTATCATGGACGCCCCGCCCCTGCTTATTTCAGCAAGACAATGCCAAGCCACGTGTTACAACAGCGTGGCTTCAAAGTTAAAGAGTGCGGGTACTAGACTGGCATGCCTTTAGGCTGTTTCCTGTTGAAAATGTGTGGCGCATTATGAAGCGTAAAATACGACAACGGTGACCCCGGACTGTTGAACAACTTAAACTGTACATCAAGCAAGAATGGGAAAGAATTCCACCTGAAAAGCTTCAAAAATGTGTCTCCTCAGTTCCCAAACATTTACTGGGTGATGTTAAAAGGAAAGGCCATGTCACACAGTGGCAAAAAGGCCCTTGTGCCAACTTTTTTGCAATGTGTTGCTGCCATTAAATTCTAAGTTAATGATTATTTGCAAAAAAAATACAAGTTTCTCAATTCCAATATCAAATATCTTGTCTGTGTAGTCTATTCAATTGAATAAAAGTTGAAAATGATTTGCAAATCATTGTTTTCTGTTTTTATTTACGAATTACACAACATGCCAACTTCACTGGTTTGGGTTTTGTAAATGAGACGTTTTTGCGGAGTAGGACAACATTTCATATCTGAGTTTCGTACATTTGTTCTTATATTTGCTATTTAACCAGCTGGGATGCCACTAAGCAAATGGTAAACCGTTTTGTAATTTATACATGCACTGTGCTAACCAGGAGCCATCAGGAGCAAGGTGGGTGAAGTGTCTTGAAAATGGGCACCACGGCTGTGACTAGGATGGCAGAAGCTGGATTGGAACTAGGAACCCTCTATGCTTTTGCCGCTCAGCACGAGGTCCTTTAAAACATGGCGAGCTAGCTAGCGGCTAACGTCCATCTGCAGTCGGCATGGTTTTAGCTACTTCTAAATGACTAATCCTCAACTCCATGGCTACAAATAAAGTAAGTTTCTTACAAGTATCATCCCTGCAGGACGAGGAATAGCTAAGCATGCTTCACTACACACTGTAGGAGGATACAATAGCGACCTGCTATGTATCTGAATGTAAACAATTGCCATGGGTGGATCTACACAGACATCGACTGTAAAGATACCAAGTACAAGACCGGTATATACAGTCGTGATCAAAAGTTTACACACACTTGTAAAGAAAATAATGTCATGGCTGTCTTGAGTTTCCAATACGTTGAACAAGTCATATTTTTTTGTGATAGATTGATTGGAGCACATACTTGTTGGGCATTTCAGCTAAATTTGTTGGTTTTCTGATATGGACTTGTTTCTTCAGCATTGTCCACATGTTTAAGTCAGCACTGTGATGTTTGGTGGGCATAACGATGCCGGATTTGTTCTTCCAAGGATGCGTCGGGCAGGAAAACAGTGTAAGGTAAGCAACAAAGGATTTATTTAACTTATCAAAGGCTAAGAACAAAAATACTGGAGCTAGGCAGAAAAGGCAAACAAAATGCGCTAGTATGGAAGCTAGGGAAACAAACAGATACACTAACACTTGGCACGAAGGCACAAAAAGGTAAAACAAAACAACTAGCATGAGAGCTTGAAGGTTTGCCAAGGGGTACGTGAGATTTTTTTAAAATATTCTAAAAAATAGCAGCAATTCAAAAATCCTTTATAAATATATTTATTGAATAATACTTCAACAAAATATGAATGCAAGTTCATAAACTGTGAAAAAAATAATACAAAAATGCAATATTCAGTGTTTGTTGTTTGTGAACATGTTACATAAATATTGATGTTAAAGATTTCTTTTTTTGTGAAGAAATGTTTAGAATTAAGTTCATGAATCCTGACTGATCTCTATTACAATCCCCAAAGAGGGCACTTTATGTTGATGATTACTTCTATGTGTAGACATCTTTAGTTATAATTGAATCACTTGTTTATTTTTCACTAGTTTTATTTTTTCATTTTTTATATCTTTTTTTCCCAAACAGTTCAAGAAAGACCACTACAAATGAACAATATTTTGCACTGTTATACAATTTAATGAATCAGAAACTGATGACATAGTGCTGTATTTTACTTCTTTATCTCTTTTTTTTTTCCAACCAAAAGTGCTTTGCTCTGATTAGGGGGTACTTGAATTAAAAAAAAATTCACAGATGGTACATCACTGAAAAAAGGTTGAGAACCACTGCACTATGTTATTGAATAACAACATTGTTCTTTGATTGCAATAAGAAACATACAATTCATGTATCATAAGATTTTATGTTCAAATAAAGCCAATAATCACATTTTTGTGGTTACCTTTATTTTGTAAAGTGTTGAAAAGTATTTTGGTACTGATACCAAAATGGTATCAAGACAACCTGTCACTCTGAGAAAACAACTGATTTCCTCCCGCGTGTTTACTCTTTTTCAATATTTATGAGCCACCAGTTTGTCACAAATAAATATAATTCACAGGTGCCAGTAAACATCATATTCACCACATCGGTTGTCACATTGCTGTCCTGGCTATTTTCATTCCAGAGCTCAAGCGGCCATGTTTTCCTCCGTGATTAATGATTCACGAGCCGGTATATGTATTCAAGAAGAGAGACTCTATTTATGTGCTTTGACCACGCTGCTCTTCCTCTATTGCGAATCCGACAGCGGTAAAGAGAGGTGACTTCTCCTGAGACAAACTCCAGTGAATTACGAAGTCATTATTGGAGCAAACTGTACTGGTTATGAATAAATCAACACACATGTGCCATAAATAAGATATAATTGTGGCATAAATAAGTTATAGATCGTACACTGCCCAGCGCTCATCTCCATCATCTGCAGCATGTACCGCACTGTATATATAGTGCTTTAATATCGGTCCAGAATGGTTTCTTTTATAAGCTCATCCCTGCTTTTAGTCAGTCCTACTCAATGACCCCTTTCCATATTTCTGAAAGAAGCAGCAGTGGTATATGCTATGGATTTATGCGCTTACAGCTGGAGGCGAGCTGAAATATACCGGCTTAGAAATAGTGAATGATACGTGAATACTGACGAGCAGCAAGCAGGTAGTAGAAGCCCGCATCCCTTACACACGATGGAGGCACATAATATTTTCATGAACCAGACAAAAGTCAAAGTCTATATTTATAAACCTTTTTTAGAGTGATGATTTATTGAATGGGATGCAAATCGTGAGGGTTTGCGACCATCCCTCAAATCCGCTGACCTATTTTCCTTCTGTCCTTTCTCATTTCCCTTCATTTCCATTTAGAAGAGGTGAAAAGATTCTGAAAGCACTTCAGGCTTTAATTGTTGCAGCCTGACTGGTTTATAATGCAGCCTTAGTCCAATCTTTTCTTGTGCTTTGTCCACCCATCCATCCATTTTCTATCCCGCTTATCCAACATCTGCATTGGGATAGTGAAAAATATAATATAAAAATAAAATAAATGGAACTCTGCCTTTCTGGGAAAGGAGGCAGGAGGTCTTCAAGTGAGCAAAGCAGGAAGCAATTACAGGACGAGCATGGACCAACTCAGGTTTCATGTTGAACCTCAGAGCATACTTGCCAACCCTTCCGAAATTCAGCGCCTCTCCCGAAAACCTACCTGGACAAATTTTCTCCGGAAAATCTCCCGAAATTCAGGCGGAGCTGGAGGCCACGCCCCCTCCAGCTCCATGCGGACCTGAGTGAGGACAGCCTGTTTTCACGTCCGCTTTCCCACAATATGAACAGCGTGTCTGCCAAATGACGTTACAACTGTAGAATGATCGAGGGCGAGTTCTTGTTAGGCAGTTTCATTAACGTCCTCCCAGTGCGGTAACAACACACAACAACAGCAGTCACGTTTTCGTCTACCGTAAAGCAGTTAGTCTGCCGTTAACAGCAATGTTGTGACACTCTTAAACAGGACAATACTGCCATCTACTGTACATGCATATGGTTAGAAAAATAGTGACTGAGAATAGAACAAGGATGGACAATTCAACCCTTAATTCAACAATGAGTAAATGAGTGTTATGTGTGTGTATATATGTGTAAATAAAAGAACACTGAAATTCAAGTATTTCTTTTATTTATATATATTTAATATATATATATATATATATATATATATATATCTAGAATTCACTGAACATCAAGTATGTCGGATATACATACATACATATATATATATATATATATATATATATATATGAAATACTTGAGTCTTAACCACGACCCCCACCCCACCCCCGCCTTCCGAAATCAGAGGTCTCAAGGTTGGCAAGTATGCCTCAGAGGGATTTAATTACACTTACTGTAATTTCAATTTGCCTCACTACCATGACTACGGCAGTATCAGATCTCTATGACTGCATGGCATCATATTGGAGAAATCATTGTAGTAAAACAAAGTCACATGCTAAAACCTGCACATTCGTTTAAGAACCGAGTAGTCGATAACATTTCCATATTTAGATAACAAATTAGTGTTAGAATATAATAGCAAATATACACTTCACACATTAGTCTTAGACTTCACTTGAAAAACACACACCATGTGCAGCTTTCACTTTGCCTGCTGTTTAAACTATTTATTGTTTTGGAGACATTAATGTGCTACGTCTAATCACGGGAACAAGGCAGAAAAGCATGATGACATGATTAGCTACACAACCCAAAAAAATCCTTCTTGGATTGGCCCCCATCCTCAAACACTTGTTGCTTCTTTTCCTTTGAGTTCTCCCCCAACTCCATGCACTCTCTGACCCATTGATCTTAACTGATTTTTTTTTTACTATAAAGAGAGTGAACAATTATTAATTGGGGCTCACTTTTGCAGAAGCTTGCTGGTGGAGGTGCCCGCTTGTGATGTTTACGTACGCAATCATCAATGCTGTTGCAGGATTAACAGGCTTTAACATATACTTGTGACCTATTTTAAATAGACTTTGTTAAATCTTTCAGAAGACCCGACGTCTGACTTTTCAATAATACAAGTCTAACCTTAGGGCCACAATTAAATAAAGTAACATAACAAACCCATTACATAATTTTTACATTATGTGTTATTTTATTCATGTTTCTATTGTAAACATCCATCCATTCTCTACCGCTTATTCTCTTTGGGGACGCGGGGGGCGCTGGTGCCTATCTCAGCTACAATCGGGCGGAAGGCGTGGTACACCCTGGACAAGTCGCCACCTCATCGCAGGGCCTATTCTGTTTTCTTTTTGGAATTAAAACATGTCATTGTTTCCCTAAAAATACTCAAATACAAGTATGAAAAAACCCAACTACATAGTTTTTTTTCTGACTCACATTCACACACATGCATATATAGATACATATATAGATATATATATATATATACACATACACATCTAGCTATACATACACACATACTGTATGTATGGATATATATATATATATAAATATATATATGTGTACATATATATATATATATATATATATATATATATATATATATATATATATATATATATATAGTAGTTGTGTCATCGGATTTGCGGCCTTATGTTTTGGACACTCGGGTGAAGAGAGGGGCGGAGCTTTCTACCGATCACCACCTGGTGGTGAGTTGGCTGCGATGGTGGGGGAGGATGCCGGACAGACCTGGCAGGCCCAAGCGCATTGTGAGGGTCTGCTGGGAACGTCTGGCAGAGTCTCCAGTCAGAGAGAGTTTCAATTCACACCTCCGGGAGAACTTTGAACATGTCACGAGGGAGGTGCGGGACATTGAGTCCGAGTGGACCATGTTCCGAACCTCTATTGTCGAGGCGGCTGATTGGAGCTGCGGCCGCAAGGTTGTTGGTGCCTGTCGTGGCGGTAATCCCAGAACCCGTTGGTGCACACCAGCAGTGAGGGATGCCGTCAAGCTGAAGAAGGAGTCCTATCGGGTTCTTTTGGCTCATAGGACTCCGGAGGCAGTGGACGGGTACCGACGGGCCAAGCGGTGTGCAGCTTTAGCGGTCGCGGAGGCAAAAACTCGGACATGGGAAGAGTTCGGGGAAGCCATGGAAAACGACTTCCGGACGGCTTCGAAGCGATTCTGGACCACCATACGGCGCCTCAGGAAGGGGAAGCAGTGCACTATCAACACCGTGTATGGTGCGGATGGTGTTCTGCTGACTTCGACTGCGGATGTTGTGGATCGGTGGAGGGAATACTTCGAAGACCTCCTCAATCCCACCAACACGTCTTTCTTTGAGGAAGCGGTGCCTGGGGAATCTGTAGTGGACTCTCCTATTTCTGGGGCTGAGGTCGCTGAGGTAGTTAAAAAGCTCCTCGGCGGCAAGGCCCCGGGGGTGGATGAGATCCGCCCGGAGTTCCTTACGGCTCTGGATGCTGTGGGGCTGTCTTGGTTGACAAGACTCTGCAGCATCGCGTGGACATCGGGGGCGGTACCTCTGGATTGGCAGACCGGGGTGGTGGTCCCTCTCTTTAAGAAGGGGGACCGGAGGGTGTGTTCCAACTATCGTGGGATCACACTCCTCAGCCTTCCCGGTAAGGTTTATTCAGGTGTACTGGAGAGGAGGCTTCGCCGGATAGTCGAACCTCGGATTCAGGAGGAACAGTGTGGTTTTCGTCCTGGTCGTGGAACTGTGGACCAGCTCTATACTCTCGGCAGGGTTCTTGAGGGTGCATGGGAGTTTGCCCAACCAGTCTACATGTGCTTTGTGGACTTGGAGAAGGCATTCGACCGTGTCCCTCGGGAAGTCCTGTGGGGAGTGCTCAGAGAGTATGGGGTATCGGACTGTCTTATTGTGGCAGTCCGCTCCCTGTATGATCAGTGTCAGAGCTTGGTCCGCATTGCTGGCAGTAAGTCGGACACGTTTCCAGTGAGGGTTGGACTCCGCCAAGGCTGTCCTTTGTCACCGATTCTGTTCATACCTTTTATGGACAGAATTTCTAGGCGCAGCCAAGGCGTTGAGGGGTTCCGGTTTGGTGGCCACGGGATTAGGTATCTGCTTTTTGCAGATGATGTAGTCCTGATGGCTTCATCTGGCCGGGATCTTCAGCTCTCACTGGATCGGTTCGCAGCCGAGTGTGAAGCGACCGGAATGAGAATCAGCACCTCCAAGTCCGAGTCCATGGTTCTCGCCCGGAAAAGGGTGGAGTGCCATCTCCGGGTTGGGGAGGAGACCCTGCCCCAAGTGGAGGAGTTCAAGTACCTAGGAGTCTTGTTCACGAGTGGGGGAAGAGTGGATCGTGAGATCGACAGGCGGATCGGTGCGGCGTCTTCAGTAATGCGGACGTTGTATCGATCCGTTGTGGTGTAGAAGGAGCTGAGCCAGAAGGCAAAGCTCTCAATTTACCGGTCGATCTACGTTCCCATCCTCAACTATGGTCATGAGCTTTGGGTCATGACCGAAAGGATAAGATCACAGGTACAAGCGGCCGAAATGAGTTTCCTCCGCAGTGTGGCGAGGCTCTCCCTTAGAGATAGGGTGAGAAGCTCTGCCATCCGGGAGGAGCTCAACGTAAAGCCGCTGCTCCTCCACATCGAGAGGAGCCAGATGAAGTGGTTCGGGCATCTGGTCAGGATGCCACCCGAACGCCTCCCTAGGGATGTGTTTAGGGCCCGTCCAGCTGGTAGGAGGCCACGGGGAAGACCCAGGACACGTTGGGAAGACTATGTCTCCCGGCTGGCCTGGGAACGCCTCGGGATCCCCCGGGAAGAGCTAGACGAAGTGGCTGGAGAGAGGGAAGTCTGGGCTTCCCTGCTTAGGCTGCTGCCCCCGCGACCCGACCTCGGATAAGCGGAAGATGATGGATGGATGGATGGATATATATATATATATATACATACAGTATGTGTGTATCTGTATAAATATATATATATATATATATATATATATATATACACACTATATATACATATACACACACCCACACACACACACACACACACACACGTTAGGTCAGGAAAAAACACAGAGGCTATTTCATCCCTACAAGCCTATTTCGCAGGTTTCCTTGCTCTTTAGGGGATTTTATTGAAGTGTCTGTGGTTGTTACATATATACTGTATAGGGTACATTACATGGGGGTGTGGCCATTGTTTGTTTAAAGTGGACATGCTGGTCCACAAACGCAACAAACTGGTCTCATCATGCCGGCACAGAAGCAAGGCACTACTGTGTAACAATGGCCACATCCCCATATAATGTACCCTATATATATGAAACAACCACAGACATTTCAATAAAAATTACCCTGAAGAGCAGGGAAACCTGCGAAACAGGCTTGTATTGATGAAATATCCTTTGTGTTTTTTCCCTGACCTAACGTGTGTATATTATATATAAATCCATCCATCCATCCATCCATCCATCCATTTTCTACCGCGTATTCCGTTTGGGGTCGCGGGGGGTGCTATCTTAGCTACAATTGGGCGGAAGGCGGGTTTTATATATATATATATATATATACTTATATATATATATACACAAGTATGTGTGTATTTATATATATGTATGTATATATATACATATATATGTATATATATGTATGTATACACATATACATGTGTATATAAATATACACATATACTGTATATATACTGTATATATGCATATATCTATATATACTTATATATATATATATACATACATACTTGTATGTATATATATATATATATATATATATATATATATATATATATATACATACACACACACATATACTGTATATATATACACACACACACATATACATATATATATATATATGTTTGTATGGGAAAAATCACAAGACTACTTCATCTCTACAGAACTGTTTCATGAGGGGTTCCCTCAATCATCTCCTGATGATTGAGGGAACCCCTCATGAAACAGTTCTGTAGAGATGAAGTAGTCTTGTGATTTTTCCCACACATCACACATACATATTGCGCTCTACCACGGTATCGAGCACTATTCTCTGGATAATCCAATCAAGATATATATAAATATAAATATATATGTATATATATATATATATATATATATATATATATATATATATATATATACAATGTGATTGTTGGTCCAAAGCCAATAAACATTTTAGAAAAAGGAGGGTAATATGTTATTTTTTGGTCATTCTGTGTATTTTGTTTTTTTTACGTTTTTGCGCCATCAGGTGTGTTAGAGAGTCTGCTGTGTACGAAACACGGTGTGTGAAATATGGCCGCAAAATGATTCGCAAATTTGGTTTTGCATATTCCTTGCAAATATATATATAGAAAATAAAAGCATGTTTTGTAAGTGTATGCATGAGCTGGAGTATGTTTAGAACTAGATGTATTGTTTTGTTTTATTTCTGCAGAAAAACAAACGTCAAAACAACAGCAATTACATGCATTCATGCACAGCCGCACACGTCCTTGGTAGCAGTCATGGTATCTGTTATTTAATTGACCATACTCTTTTTTTTTCCTACCACTCTGAAGGTAGTCTGCATATAACCTGCCTGAGTCTCCCCTTGAGTAAGAAGAGCTTCCCGTCTGCATCAGTGTGGGAATACTGTAAATTTGGATATTTGGAAATTTTTTGAAGCCAAAACTTTATCAGTAAAGTTATGTACAAAGAAAGTGAACAATAGCAAAATAATTTGAAACATCTTTTTTTTGTTTGATTACATAAAGAGACAAACATTTCTCTCCATATAGTTACATATCCAAACAAGCTTGGATTAAAAATTTTAAATTAAAATGCGTTGAGTTGAGTTTGAGTTTATCCCGAACATGTAAACAATTACAACATGACACATCACAATTTCCAGTTTCTCTTTTCAACATGTTTGAAAAGAAGTATGAAGAAGCAGATCTTATTTAATCGTACTCCTTTTCCTTTACATAGCAATTGCTAACACTTTTGTTCACTTCCGGTTCTCAATTTATTCACAAAATACTACATAAGTAATAACATTAAAAATAAGTAATAATTTGTGAAGTAAATTGTATTTCATATGCTGAGATAGATAAGATTATCAATTAATTTAGAATGTTTATCATAGTTCGTCTTCTTTGTACTTCGTAAACACTTTCAGTTTGAATAGTTTCTTGAAGTGGATTATATTAGTACACTGTTTGATTTGTTTGTTTAATCCATTCCATAATTTAACTCCACATACTGATATACTAAAGGTCTTTGGTGTTGTATGTGCATACAAATTTTAAATTACACTTTTCTCTAAGGTATATTTATTTTCTTTTGTTGAGAAGAATTGTTGTACGTTCTTGGGTAGCAGATTATAGTTTGTATTGTGCATAATTGCAGCTGTTTGCAAATTCACTGTGTCCTGGAATTTCAATATTTTTGATTCAATAAGTAAAGAGTTTGAGTGTTCTCTTCATCCAACATTATGTATTATTCTAACTGATGTTTTTTGTAACACAGTTAATGAATGAAGCGTACTTTTGTAATTATTTCCCCATATTCCTGCACAACAACTCAGATATGGTAACACTAGCAAGCAGTAGAGAATATGGAGTGATTTTTGGTCCAATGCAGGTTTAGCTTTATTCATTATTGACGTTTTTCTTGCCACCTAATGTTGCATATTTTTTTTATATGACATTTCCAGTTAATTTTATTATCAGAAATTTGGTTTCATTACTCTTTCAATTTCTATTTTGTCTATTTGTAATTGTGTTTGACTTTCTTTTCTACTGTTACCAAATAGCTTTATTTTTAGTTTTGCTGGGGTTTTAGGATAGTCTGTTTTTATCAAACCATATTTTTTATTTATTCATTATTTCTGTTAATAATTTAAAAACTATAATAGATAGACCAAAAATTTTACAGCACAAACAATCACAGATGTAGCACAAACAAATGAAGAACGTTTGGAGAGCTTTTGACATAGAATGGGTCTAGTTATTATTGAAAACACAATAATTACACGTTAAAACCATAAAACCATAAAATATTAATAACTTCAGAACTATAATAGTTAAACCAAACATTTTTGCAGCGCAAGCATAGGACACACAATTGGGACTGGTTTGGGGAGGTTTGAACAGGTGGGGAAGGGCTGATTAAATAGTTAGGCCAATACTTATTACAGCACAAACGACTTGAACACGGGTGATTTGTATTTTAGAATCACTTAAAATCCGTAACGGCACAAACGAAAATGTTTGCAGCAAAAACCAGCACAAACGGAGCGCCGACGATTGGGACATGTTTGGGGAGATCTGGACAAGGTGGGGGGGCCAACTTCACACAGGTTGAAACATTACCTATTTTTTCAGTTCAAAAGCCTTTACAACCCACAGAAAAATGAACACCCACAATTCCAGAAGAACTGAATAACGCTTAGAAATACCTTCTCAGTAGATTGTGCAGTGCCAAAGAAGATGGGTACAAAGGCCAGCCAGATGATGCATGTGGTGTACATGGTGAAGCCAATGGGCTTGGCCTCATTAAAAGTCTCAGGAACTCCCCTGCTTTTGATGGCGTACACCGTGCAGGTGATCATCAAGACCAGACTGTAGCTCAAACACAGGATGAGGGACAGGTCGGACATGTCACACTTGAGAACCCCCCGGGCAAACTCAGGATTCGGAGGCTTCTGCTCTTCGTAGTCGATAATGGTATGAGGCGGCATCACACCAAACCAAATGAAAACACCGAGAACCTAGGAAGGAACACCTGTAATTACTTTGGGACCTTCTTGGTTTTAAAGGACCCATATGTAATAATTTCATGTCAAGTCATCATTAATTGGCCCTGATATGTCAAACGGCATTAATAAATCATGTTCTTTTCAAATACCTCTATAACTGATAACAGTAGTTCAGGGTATGCTAATTTCAAAATTCCGAAATCTTGTTATTGTTTTCATTTCGATGTCCCGCCCTCTACAGTTTGACCAATTAAAAAGTCTGTGAGTGTGTCACATTCAGGTTGCCAGTTAAAGGCCTACTGAATTTCCCCCAGGGATCAATAAAGTACTTTCTATTCTATTCTAAATGAGATTTTCTTATTTAAACGGGGATAGCAGGTCCATTCTATGTGTCATACTTGATCATTTTGCGATATTGCCATATTTTTGCTGAAAGGATTTAATAGAGAACATCGACGATAAAGTTCGCAACATTTGTTGATAAAAAAGCCTTGTCTTTACCGGAAGTAGCAGACGATGACGTCACAAGGGTGAGGGCTCCTCACATTGTTTTTAATGGGAGCCTCCAACAAAAAGAGCTATTCGGACCGAGAAAACTAAAATTTCCCCATTAATTTGAGCGAGGATGAAAGATTTGTGGATGATGATATTGATAGTGAAGGACTAGAAAAAAAAATAATAATAAAAATAAAGTTAAAAAATAAAAAGGCGATTGCATTGGGACGGATTTGGATGTTTTCAGACACATTTACTAGGATAATTCTGGGAAATACCTTATCTTTCTATTGTGTTGCTAGTGTTTCAGTGAGATTAGATAGTACCTGATAGTCGGAGGGCTGTGTTCACGGGTGTCTTGAGGCCAGTGTCTGAGGGAAGTCGATGGCAGATACAAGGACGGCAAAAACTCCACAGATCTCCGGTAAGAGGCGACTTTTTAACACAATTTTCTCACTGAAACCTCACGCTTGACCACTCTGATCCATAGTAAAGCTTCACCTCCGGGAATTTTAAACAAGGAATCACCATGTGTTTGAGTGACTAAAGGCTAAAGCTTCCCAACTCCATCTTTCTACTTTGACTTTATTATTAATTGAACAAATTACAAAAGATTCAGCAGCACAGATGTCCAGAATACTGTTTAATTGCGCGATGAAAAGAGACAACTTTTAGCCGCAAATAGTGCTGTGCTAATATTTCCTGACAGTCCGTGACGTCACGCGCACGCGTCATCATTCCGCGGCGTTTTCAACAAGAAACTCCGCAGGAAATTTAAAATTGCAATTTAGTCAACTAAAAAGACCGTATTGGCATGTTTTGCAATGTTAATATTTCATCATTGATATATAAACTATCAGACTGCGTGGTCAGGCGTAGTGGGTTTCAGTAGGCCTTTAAGCACCGCCCTGTTCGTCTGGCTAGTGCCACTGATAAAGTTACTCAACAGGTCCGACCTTCATAAATCTACAAGGCGTTGCTACGATTCTAAACTTCTTCATGACAAAGCCAGGAAAAAACGAGAATTGGTATCGGTGATGCCTTCGAAAGATGGAGACGACTGAAGGCGGAGAATATTTTTTCATCTGTCACCAAACTTGCTTATTTCCTCCTTTATAGGTAAGTCATGCATTTACGTTTTCTTATTACTTGTAATAAATATAAATGGACATTTCATATGTAAACTATATGGTCCAATATAGTCTATGACCTTGTCTAACAAAGCTAGTATGTTCGTGCAACAAATGCTTAGTGTGATGGTGCATACAGTAGCTCTTAGTGTAATGCGTTAGCAATGACACGTTGACATACAGGCTAACGGGAGAGAAATATTCCCGTTAGATTCTATGTCGATGTATATTCGAACTGACAGGGCAAAAATATATTTTTCGACAAATAAAACCTATGTGTATATGGGTATTGTCAGTTCCTATTTCATTCCCAATATGCTGATACGCTGAGGAAATGAGTTTCAACATTAGCAAGGCTGTCATCATGGCAATGTAAAAAGTATGAAGACAGCCAAATCACATGATAAAATAATTTCTCATTTGTGTAGCCTATAGACATACCTTGGTAAAATGTCTCCTCTTTAGTTTTGGGCGTACAGTATTAGGCTGCTAAGCATGCTTTACCTATTTTCACCAGTACGACCATTGCTAGCGTTGGTTGTAGTTTGTTTTAGTCTTTGTTTTCTGATAGCACTGACATTAACTATATGATTGCCATTTGTTGTTTTATTGTACGAAGGCATGACCTACTTCTTCCTGAAAATAGCCCATTTTCTGTGTAAAATGTGTTGGTTACAGATTTGTTGTTGACAAAACGCTTGTCTATTTAGCTATTATGGTCCCAGCACCTCAACCCATATTAAAAGGCAGTGCAAGTTTGAAGTTCCTTGGAGTAGTCCAGTCGATGGAGCTGGATTCGGCTGAGTATCTGGCAACCAAAGATAGGGAGAGAGGGAGGGGACTACATAATTTTGATTGCAGTACCATTTCTGGCCACATTATTATCATCCATCCATCCATTTCCTACCGCTTATTCCCTTTGGAGTCGCAGGGGGCGCTGGAGCCGATCTCAGCTACAATCAGGCGTAAGGCGGGGTACACCCTGGACAAGTCGCCACCTCATCGCAGGGCCAAAACAGATAGACAGACAACATTCACACTCACATTCACACACTAGGGCTAATTTAGTGTTGCCAATCAACCTATCCCCAGGTGCATGTCTTTGGAAGTGGGAGGAAGCCGGGGTACCTGGAGGGAACCCACGCAGTCACAGGTAGGACATGCAAACTCCACACAGAAAGATCCCGAGCCCGGGATTGAACTCAGGACCTTCGTATCTTATCTATCTTGTCTTTTAACAAAAAACAAGGAAGTCACAATCTGCGTTCAATGAATGGTCTGCAATTTGTCATCCCCTAAGTAAAAACTGAATTGGGCAAGAAAGCATTTAGGTTTTCAGCACCGAAGGCTTGGAATAACCTACAATCGAATATTGAACTTCACGGTGGCAGAGGGGTTAGTGCGTCTGCCTCACAATACGAAGGTCCTGCAGTCCTGGGTTCAATCCCAGGCTCGGGATCTTTCTGTGTGGAGTTTGCATGTTCTCCCCGTGACTGCGTGGGTTCCCTCCAGGTACTCCGGCTTCCTCACACTTCCAAAGACATGCACCTGGGGATAGGTTGATTGGCAACACTAAATTGGCCCTAGTGTGTGAATGTGAGTGTGAATGTTGTCTGTCTATCTGTGTTGGCCCTGCGATGAGGGGGCGACTTGTCCAGGGTGTACACCGCCTTCCGCCCGATTGTAGCTGAGATAGGCGCCAGCGCGCCCCGCGACCCAAAAAGGGAATAAGCGGTAAAAAATGGATGGATAGATTGAATATTCAACTTCTAACCCTTGTTACATTGAATGAGTTTAAAGCTTCTGTGAACGGATTGCAGTTTACCTTGTCTGTATGCACATGTGTGATGTGAGCAAGTTTTAATGTTGTAAATGTGATGTTTTAGGTATTGTTTACTGTTTTTATTGTAACCTTGCTGCTGCCCTTTTGGCCAGGTCTCCCTTGGAAAAGAGATCTTTGATCTCGATGGGATTATTACCTGGTTAAATAAAGGCTAAATAAATAAAATGTGAGGCAGACGCGCTAACCCCTCTTCCACTGTGCTATCCCATTATTAACATATGGCTCTTTTTAGTAAAGAAGCACACACTCACCTGCACTGAGATGAGTATGAAGGTGATAATAAGTTGAGAAGTAGGACTGATGAACTTGGGGGGAGTGACCGACTTTTTGCCTTGCTCAAAGATGCGATAAATCCGGTTGGTTTTGGTCAGCATGGCGGCGTAGCTGATGCACATGCCGAGCCCAAGAAGCAACCTGCGGAAGGCGCACACGGCCACGCTGGGCTCGGCAATCATGAGGAAGGTAATGAGGTAGATGAGGAAGATGCCCGTCAGCAGCACGTAGCTGAGCTCTCTGCCCGAGGCTCGAACAATGGGTGTGTCATTGAAGCGGACGAATGTGGCAATAACCCCCGTGGTGGCCAGGATGCCAAGGATTGCCAGGAAGACAGGGATTATGGCCCAAGGAGAGCTCCACTCCAGCTTGATGATGGGCGTGGGCCGGCATCCTGTACGGTTCTTAAAGGGTCTCATATCGAAGGGGCACATGTCACAGCTGAACTCGTCCAGCAGATACTGGTAGCCGTCACAGAGCTCACAGTGCCAGCAGCAGGGAACTCCCTTCACCATCTTTTTCCTCTCACCAGACTCGCAGGGGAAGCTGCATACGGACTCTGGGATCCTGCGCTCACCACCTGACCACTGCATCTCCTCTGGCTGGGATAGAAAAACTTGCTGTTAAAGAATTCCAACTACAGTTCGTTAGCTCAAGAAATGTTCTGCTAAAATGTTGAATTTGTCGTTGAGATTTGTACCAATAGCCAGGGGCGTCGAAAGGGAAAAATTGGAATGTTTACCGGGACCCCAAGCACTTAAATATGTAAGTTGTATAAAAAAAACACATCATAAATAATTAAGATAAAATATGTATGTGAAAAAAAACGAAAAAAAAAACACTAAATCTTCCAGTGGCTGCAAAGGAGAAAGTTATGTACAACTTTCACTTTTGCATCCCATTGCTCATAACTGTGGTGCATTCAAGGACCCCCAATTAAGGTTAAAAATAGGGCTGGGTGATATGGCCTTCTTTAATATCTCAATATTTTTATGTCATATCACGATACACGATATATATCTTGATATTTTGCCTTAGCCTTGAATTAACACTTGATGCATATAATCACATCAGTATGATGATTCTATGTGTCTACTTTAACACATTCGTGTTCATACTGCATTACTATATGCTCATTTTAAACTTTCATGCAGAAAGGGAAATCACAACTAAGACAATTGACCAAAACTGTATTTATTAAACAGTTATTATTTCAAAACAGAAAGTGCAAGATTGTCAGAGACATTTTAGCCCTGCGATGAGGTGGCGACTTGTCCAGGGTGTACCCCGCCTCCCGTCTGATTGTAGTTGAAATAGGCGCCAGTGCCCCCGCAACCCCAAAAGGGAATAAGCGGTAGAAAATGGATGGATGGATGGAAGTGCAAGATTGTCAGAGACATTTTAAAACAAGCTATGAGTGCACTTTTGTGCATGATGTCACTAAGATGACATATCAAAGCAACACTAAATTAAAGTGTACTTTTTGTACAAAACGGCACTACAATAGTTAAAAACAAATGAATTGCACTTTTGTGCATGATGTCTCAAAATATATTTAAATAACTGTCAAATAAAAATGTGGTAGGTTACTGCGGACGTTATCTCCTCATGTTGTTCACTATTTTTTTCATATGGTGTTGATGTGGAAATATTTGCCTCGGCATTTTGTTGGTGTGGCACCAAATGGAGATGTTGACATGCGGAGTATGCACTCTTCATTCTCGAGCAGGTGACTTTTCAAATGATGTTACACATCAGCAGTAATGCTACTATTTGTAGCAACAAATTACGGTTGTCTGTTCGACATATTCCCACTTGAAGCCAAACCACCGCCAGACGATGGCTGTTTTTCCTGGGAATTAATTCTTCCTTCATTTTTTACCAAATTGGCGCTTTCTTTCTCTTGTATTACCACTCGCAACACAGCTAACGTTACCCATGCTGCTACCTCTCTGCTCCGCAGGGCGCATACGTATGTGACGTATGTAAGGTGCGCTTGCTGTCTGTGAGAAGGAGACACAAGAAAGAGTGGGAAGAGCATGTAGTGTAATGCCAGCAGCTAAAAGCAACTGCGTGAGAACGTATACTTGAATATCACGATATAGTCATTTTTTATATCGCACAGAGACAAACCCGCGATATATTGAGTATATCGATATATCATCCAGCCCTAGTTAGAAACTTTAAAATATGATTAGAACACCCATGCCAGGTGGTTTTCACCTGAGCAAATACATTCATGTGATTTGCATTATGCTGCGTTTATCTGAGTGTCATGGATCTCTGGGTAGCTTCAGCATTTTCTGTGGGTGTTTTCCTAATCCAAAGCAAGCACATTTTTGGGTGATTTTCACCCAGCAGTAGTAATAGAAGGTAAAGTCTGTTTTGGGTGGATTTTACCCAGGGGAAGTGTTAGTATATAAAATCAGGCGATCTTGCACCCTTCAAGGTTGACAACATTCAAGACTGCCACATTTACTTTGCATTCTTCAACTACAGCTGCTCCTGGGGCAGAGTTAGTGTCTCTGGCATCCCAGCAAGTAAATAATGCTAGCTAAGGTTTGTACTAGGGCTGAGGGATATATGGATATACTCAATATATCAATATACTTGATACATCGCAGGTTTGTCTCTGTGCAATATAGAAAATGACTATATCGCTATATTCGAGTATACGTTCTCATGCAGTTAATTTTAGCTGCTGGCATTACACTACAGGCTCTTCTTCACTCTTTCTTGTGTCTCCTTCTCACAGACAGCAAGAGCACCTTCTTACATACGTCACATACGTATACGCCCTCACGGAGTAAAGAGGTAGCGGCATGGGTAACTTTAGCTATGGTGCGAGTGGTAATACGAGAGAAAGAAGGTGCGGATCTGGTAACAAATGAAGGAAGAATTAATTCACAAGAAAAACAGCAGGGGGTCCATCGTCTGGCGGTGGTTTGGCTTCAAGCGAGAATATGTCAAACATCCATCCATCCATTTGCTACCGCTTATTCCCTTTCGGGGTCGCGGGGGGCGCTGGCGCCTATCTCAGCTACAATCGGGCGGAAGGCGGGGTACACCCTGGACAAGTCGCCACCTCATCGCAGGGCAATATGTCAAACAGACAACCGTAATTTGTCAAGTGTGAGGCAAAAACGTTGCTACAAAAAGTAGCATTACTGCTAATATGTGGCATCATTTGAAAAGTCACCTACTGGAGAATGAAGAGTGATTACTTTGCATGTCAACATCTCCATTCGGTGCCACACCAACAAAATGCCGATGCAACCATTTCCACATCAACACCGTATGGAAAAAATTGTCAACAACATAAGGAGGTCATGTCCGCAGTAATCTACCACATAGCGATTTGATTTCCTATTAAGCAGCTCATATTTATTTGACCGTTATTAAAATATCTTGTGAGACATCATGCACAAAAGTGCACTTTATTTGTTTTTAACTATTGTAGTGGTAACATGCACTTTAATTTAGTGTTGTTTTGATATATCATCTTAGTGACATCATGCACAAAAGTGCACTCATAGCTTGTTTTAAAATGTCTCTGACAATCTTGCACTTTCTGTTTTGAAATGACATGAATGTTTGTGCCACTGCTTAATAACTGTTTAATAAATACAGTTTTGGTCAATTGACTTAGTTGGGATTACTCTCTCTGCATGAAAGTTTAAAATGAGCATATATTAATGGAGTATTAACAAGAATGTGTTAAAGTAGACACATATAAACATCATACTGGTGTGATTATATGCATCAAGTGTTAATTTAAGGCTAAGGCAAAATATTGAGACATATATCGTGTACCTAGATATGACCTAAAAATTCTGAGATATTAAAAAAAGGCCATATCACACAGCCCTAGTTTGTACTCCTGCCAATGAGGTACAAATACCATGCGCATCATTTGCATTCCTAGTATGATGTTCATTTAATATTCCATAAAATCTTTTTATTATTTTCAAATTGTATCCTGATTAAAAAGTGTATCTTCCAGTTCATGGCTATTAAAACTCATACTTTCCGAGGACATACATTTCTTTACAGCATGTTTTAAAGAGATGACATGTATCTATTATATTGATCAACTATTTCATTGAACAATCACATTTCTAAATATAAACATCCCAATGACACTGCAAACTTGTATTCTTGGTTATCTGCATCAATTCAGTTAAGTGTCATTAAAGAATAAAAAGGCATTTATTCAAATATGCATGATAACAAAAACTGTAATCTTAAAAAAATGGATAGATGTCGGTAGTCCAACTCATACTGACTGGTATACACAAGCTATGGAGATGATATCAGTAGAAAAAAATGCATTTAGTTTAGATAATGATAAGTCATATACTGGAATAAGGGATCCATTATTTAAATTTGTTTTAACTATTAAATGAACCTAATATATGACCTATTTTTATTCTTGTGCTTAATATTGGACACAATGTGTTGTCAATGTGACACTATTGTTAATTGTTTTTTATTATCTTTTATTAAATGGCTATGATGAAAATGTAAATGAGGGATTTTCAATCACTGTTATGTTGGAATCCCTATTAATATTGATACTGTTGTTGATATTATTCATTTTGTTTACTACTTTGGAATTTTTTGTGTGTCCTCTCAATTAGGCAATTCGGAATATTGCTGAGCCGGGTTTGGTTTGGAATTGGACCATTGTATTACTGTGTATTATTTTGTTGGACCGATTAAAATAAAAAATACACACACATATATATATATATATATATATATATATATATATATATATATATATATATATATATATCCATCCATCCATCCATCCATTTTCTACCGCTTATTCCCTTTTTTGGGGTCGCGGGGGGCGCTGGCGCCTATCTCAGCTACAATCGGGCGGAAGGCGGGGTACACCCTGGACAAGTCGCCACCTCATCACAGGGCCAACACAGATAGACAGACAACATTCACACTCACATTCACACACTAGGGCCAATTTAGTGTTGCCAATCAACCTATCCCCAGGTGCATGTCTTTGGAGGTGGGAGGAAGCCGGAGTACCCGGAGGGAACCCACGCATTCAAACTCCACACAGAAAGATCCTGAGCCTGGATTTGAACCCACGACTGCAGGACCTTCGTATTGTGAGGCAGACGCACTAACCGCCTCTGCCACCGTGAAGCCTATATATATATATATATATATATATATATATATATATATATATATATATATATATATATATATATATATATATATATATATATATATATATATATATATATATATATATATATATATATATATACACACACACACACACACACACACACACACACGTTTTCCAGCCTTCAATGTAAGTTGTTACAATCTGACTACTGTAGGGACCTTCGTATTGTGAGGCAGACGCACTAACCGCCTCTGCCACCGTGAAGCCTATATATATATATATATATATATGTATATATATATATATATATATATATATATATATATATATATACATATACACACACATTTTCCAGCCTTCAATGTAAGTTGTTACAATCTGACTACTGTAGGCCGTAGTTGGCACCAAAATAAACAAATAAGATCCATTTCTGTCACTCAACACACGTGGGAACCGAATGTTCTCCATATTCTCCGCTTACATCCAGCCTCCCAGCCAATCAAACACGCATGACACATGTGAACAAAGACAAACATTGGCAGAGAAAGCTGCACGTAACCATGATGCCTTCAATGTCATGGGAAACTACAACATCTGTTAAACATTGAATAAACTACATGTCGAACATAATATAACCCAGTCCGTTACAATATGAATAGAAATCTAAAAATATAAACTACTATCCAAAATATGTTATCAACCGATGACAAAAGAATGAAAGGAGATACAAATTAAGTCAATACCGTATTTCCTTTAATTGCCACCGGGGCGCTAATTAATTTACAACCTCTTCTCACTCCTGCGCTTACCAAAGGCATGCGGTAAAAATAAGCATGCGCTGATTATTTTAAAACCTTTTCTCACTACGGCACTTACCAAAGGCATGCAGTAAAAATTTGAGTGTGATGTAAGGATACCATCATGAAAAGCACATTTAATTAAAAAAACGTTATTAGGATCGAACCTTTACTTATAAATGAAATCCATGCCAGCTCCTTCTGATCAAAAGCATCGATAACTTGTTTATAGACGTCTTCCTTATCTTTCTTCAGTTTTAAAAGTCTCTCTGTCTCAATGGAGATCTTCCTTTATTACTTCCTGCTTTGATTGAAAGTCCAGTTTAGAAAACTGCTATCAGACCGCTGCTATCAGTTACCTCGGCTCCTCAAGTGCAGGGACAGAATTATCCTCGGACAACTCCCCCTTCCGTTCTGCTCCGTGGGTGATCTCTTTATCCCACCGCTGCCACCAGGAAGTGTTATTGTATAAATAATGTAGTGGGTATTTAGGACTGGAACATGCTTTATTCCAGCCCGGTTGTTTTAGCCAGCATAGGAAGTGGTGTTACATCCTAATAGGTCCGTTGTGCACCCCCTGCGTCATATCCGTTCCCAGTACATATCACATCACTCGTTGTCACTTCTTCTGAAGCCGTGTAGTCGCAAGAAAGATCACTAGCGCCCTCTACCACCAGGGGGCAGGAGTCATTTAATGACTCATATTTGACACACGCAGTTACGGTATATTAATAAAACATAGCTGCTTACTGTTCTTTTTAGCATACTCAATAGCTTGGACCTTAAATCCTACTGAATAGCTCTTAATCTTCTTCCCTTTATGCGATTTCAAATTGAAATCAGCCTCCTCCATTTTGAAAAGGATGACAGGGGAAATGTCACTCGTGACGTCAGGAGTTTGACCCAGTGGTAATACTAAGCATGTGCTAATTATTTCGCGAAGCGAGTTTGACCCGGCAGTAAATCAAGGCAGGCGCATACTATATACCCGGCGGCAATTCAAGGAAATACGGTAATTTAAAAAAAAAATGTGCAAGTGCTACTGGGTAGCAATTGCAAACGTACCTGACATTTAGGTACAGCATAGTTTTATTTAACTTTTAAGTACATTTCCATTTAATCTTTAAAAATAATATTTTTACATTTATTTTAGTACAGTGTTTGTTTAACTTTTATGTGCAATCATTTGATTTTATTCACTATTTAAGTACAGTGTTTTATTTTCCTATATTCAAACAGTGTTACCGTTCAAACTGTTTATAATGTTACAGTGGCCAAAGTTATTAAATATACTTGTTAAATAAAACCTCTGCCTTGTTTTTAATGAATACCTAGGCCTAGTATGCTACATTTTTAAAATGTCGGTCATTATGGTGGTACTTGGAGAGCCAAGTGTTTTCTGAGGTGGAACTTGGTGGAAAAAGATCTAAAACCACTGTAATACAAACAACTCAAACAACCACAAACAGATTACAGCCCTCTATGGTGGTGGTGGACTTTCTATAAAAACAAATATTTACATTGAGCCTGAGGTGGTTCGTCCATTGGCCGATAACCTTATAGCCAGGGTAGCTGACGTTGGAAAGCTGGTACTGGAAGATGTCGTAACGTCCAGGAGCGTCTCCATTCTCATTGAACATCACACCAGTTCCAGCACTTCCTGTTTGACGGAGACAGAATTTTAATGGCCGAGTGTCATCTGACACGACACACAATCTCTTAAAGGGGAACATTATCACCAGACCTATGTAAGCGTCAATATATACCTTGATGTTGCAGAAAAAAAGACCATACGTTTTTTTAACCGATTTCCGAATTCCAAAAGGGTGAATTTGGCAATTTAAACACCTTTCAATTGTTCGCTGTCGGAGCAATAACCTTTCACCCGTGACGTCACAACAGGAAGCAATCCGCCATTTTCTCAAACACATTACACACACCAAGTCAAATCAGCTCTGTTATTTTCCATTTTTTCGACTGTTTTCCATACCTTTGAGACATTAAGCCTCGTCGGTGTGTTGTCGGAGGGTGTAACAACACGAACAGGGACGGATTAAAGTTGACTTACGTGGAGTGTGCTAATCAGACATATCAATGGTCATGGCATGCTAATCGATGCTAACATGCTATTTAGGCTAGCTGTATGTACATATTGCATCATTATGCCTCATTTGTAGCTATATTTGCATCCAGCCTTTCCCTCCACCCACATTTAATGCCAAACAAACACATACCAATCGACAGATTCAAGTTGCACCAGTGGTCAAAAGATGCGAAAGTCCCTCGTTTGTTCTGTTCTGTCGTAGCATCGCTACCGACGATAGCGATGCTATGACAGAGATGTGTGGATATTCTGCGACATTCGAAGCAGATGCATTTCCAACGATAAAGTCAACGAAATCACAAAGGTGAGTTTTGTTGATGTTATTGACTTATGTGCTAATCAGACATATTTGCGCACGGCAAGACTGCAAGCTAATCGATGCTAACATGCTATTTAGGCTAAATGTATGTTTGTAGCTATATTTGCATCCAGCATTTCCCTCCATCCACATTTAATGCCCAACAAACACATACCAATCGACGGATTCAAGTTGCACCAGTTGTCAAAAGATGCAATCGTTGGTTAGAAGGAGATCGCCGAATCCGTCCTCGTTGCCGTTTGTCTGTCGTGATGTGGCTCAATAGCTTCAGTTTCTTCTTCAATTTTGTTTTCGCTATCTGCCTCCACACTCCAACCATCCGTTTCAATACATGCGTAATCTGTTAAATAGCTTAAGCCGCTGAAATTCGAGTCTGAATCCGAGCTAATGTCGCTATATCTTTCTGTTTTATCCGCCATGTTTGTTGGTATTGGCATCACGCAGTGACGTCACAGGAAAATGGACGGGTGGATATAGTGATGGTGAAAATCAGGCACTTTGAAACAGTTTTTCGGGATATTGCGTGATGGGTAAAATTTTGAAAAAAAACTTCAAAAAATAAAATAAGCCACTGGGAACTGATTTTTATTGGTTTTAACCCTTCTGAAATTGTGATAATGTTCCCCTTTAAAATCCACACTCCCATTTTGTGGAGCCCACCCACACGCACATTGAATGCAGCTTGTGCTTGCTTTTGTAACTCTTGTGCTGTACTGTGAAAGCTAAGTGCAGCATGCATGCTCTTTAGTAAAGGCTGTCCTGCACTTGAATGGTCTTTCAGTGCACTCTGCTCTGTTGCCCTAACGTGATTGGATGTTTCTCTTAGTTCCCTGCAGGCCAACAATCGGAAAAATTCTTCAGACAAGCCAGGGTCGTCCAGCATCTGGCAAGTGGTAAATATGCTTTCATAGAACACATTTTTCTCCCCCCGTTTTTGCAAAATTGTGACTTTTTCATGAAAGATGAGGATAAAAAGAGTGAGGAGAGTGTCAGTGGAGAAGCAAGGAGGCAGCCTGCGGCGAGGAGACATGTTTTGAAGGGATGTACCGAACTAGTCTTCTTGCTCAGTACATTAGTAGACACATCTCAAAGCTTCTTCAAAGACATCCTTTTGAATGTTTTCTTTTCCCAAAATCCCTCTTAGAAAAGCGGCAACATATATTATGCAGGATGGGTGAGAGAAAAGTCAATTTGAAAATCCTACCGTTGAAATTGACAGAGCGTATGTATTGGAGGAGCATCCGTCCCTCCACCGGGTCCATCTTTTCACAAACCCCCATGGAGCCGGGACACAGGTCGAGGTGCATGCTGTGTAAGGCGTGAGCCATGGCGTACACCGCATCTATCACAAACTGCACCTTCCCTTCTTGTTCGTACAGAGAATCTCGGCTTATTCTTTCCTCACCTACAAAAAACACAGACGTCACATGAGGCGAATTGATTTATTATACAGTGGGGCAAAAAGGTATTTAGTCAGCCACCAATTGTGCAAGTTCCCCCACTTAAAATGATGACAGAGGTCTGTAATTTTCATCATAGGTACACTTCAACTGTGAGAGACAGAATGTGAAAAAAAAATCCAAGAATTCACATTGTAAGAATTTTAAACAATTTTTTTGTAAATTATGGTGGAAAAAAAGTATTTGGTCAACCATTCAAAGCTCTCACTGATGGAAAGAGGTTTTGGCTCAAAATCTCACGATACATGGCCCCATTCATTCTTTCCTTAACACGGATCAATCGTCCTGTCCCCCTTCGCAGAAAAACAGCCCCAAAGCATGATGTTTCCACCCCCATGCTTCACAGTAAGTATGGTGTTCTTGGGATGCAACTTAGTATTCTTCTTCCTCCAAACACGACGAGTTGAGTTTATACCAAAATGGATACATGGATGATACAGCAGAGGATTTGGAGAATGTCATGTGGTCGGATGAAACCAAAATAGAACTTTTTGGTATATACTCAACTCGTTGTGTTTGGAAGAAGAAGAATACTGAGTTGCATCCCAAGAACACCACACCTACTGTGAAGCATGGGGGTGGAAACATCATGCTTTGGGGCTGTTTTTCTGCTAAGGGGACAGGACGATTGATCCGTGTTAAGGAAAATATGAATTGGGCCATGTCTCGTGAGATTTTGAGCCAAAACCTCCTTCCATCAGTAAGAGCTTTGAATGGTTGACCAAATACTTATTTTCCACCATAATTTACTAATAAATTCTTTAAAATTCCTACAATGTGAATTCCTGGATTATTTTTTCACATTCTGTCTCTCACAGTTGAAGTGTACCTATTATGAAAATTACAGACCTCGGTCATCATTTTAGGTGGGAGAACTTGCACAATCGGTGGCTGACTAAATACTTTTTTGCCCCACTGTATATAATACTTAATTTTGCCTGTGCGGATTCACCTGTACATTTTCTTCTACCGGCATCGTATTTGACGCCAGGCCGAGTTAGCTTACACTTGAAGTCGTCCTCCCAAAATTCAGCAAACCAGATGTTCCTTCTGTTGTTTTCCAGAGATCTTGTTGTGAAGTACTGGTCGAAGCCTGAATCATTTCATAAAAAATCTTGCTTATATTCATAGTGTCAGGCCATGCAGTCTTAAAATACGAGTTAGCAATGGAAAATACACTGTTGGTACCTTGCTGTTAAAGAATGAAAAACCCACAGTTGTCGCAATTATTCTGAAAGTTAACCACTGTATTTTCTGAACTATAAGCCGCACCTACTAAATTTTGAAAGAAAAAAAGATTTTTCAATTTATTAGTCGCGCCGGACTTTGAGGCACAGACATATAATCGTAATATCGTTAAAATGTGTTCCATTTTGTCCACCAGCGACGCTAAGATAATTATTCATGCGTTCGTTACGTCTCGTCTCGATTACTGTAAGGTATTATTTTTGGGCCTCCCTATGTCTAGCACAGTGGTTCTTGACCTCTTTGGAGGTACTGAACCCTACCAGTTTCATATGCGCATTCAATGAACCCTTTATAGTGAAAAACAAAAATACAAATTGTTTTCAAATTCAAGGCAAGGTTAAAAGTTTTTTACTGGTGCACAAAATGAACCGTGCATGAACATCACCTTGTTCAAAAAACAAAACCAACACAGTGTATGAACTCACAACAAATTACACACCTGCAAATCAGTGTGACTTCTGCTGGTGCCTTTGAGAGACCAGTTCAGATATGCGTGGCTTCACCTCAGCAAGTGCCACTCTCATGTCATTTTAAATGATAAATAAATAAATAAATGATAAATGGGTTGTACTTGTATAGCGCTTTTCTACCTTCAAGGTACTCAAAGCGCGTTGACACTACTTCCACATTTACCCATTCACACACACATTCACACACTGATGGAGGGAGCTGCCATGCAAGGCGCCAACCAGCACCCATCAGGAGCAAGGGTGAAGTGTCTTGCTCAGGACACAACGGACGTGACGAGGTTGGTACTAGGTGGGATTTGAACCAGGGCCCCTCGGGTTGCGCACGGCCACTCTGCCACTGCGCCACGCCGTCCCAAATGATAAATGATCAAATATAATAATTGTATTTATTTTCACAGCAAAGTCTGCTCCTTTTCTTCGTTTTCCACCCAGACATACAATACTAGTACACAGCTCATAAAAAACAATATTTTTTCTTATTGTCATTGTAAGTGGGCCAAAACACTTATATTAGAAAATAATCTCATGGAAATGACAGCTGTCATTTAAATATAATAATAAAACTTTTAATTTGTTATTTAGTCAGGTTTGGGACAAGTGTGCTCACATGTGCGCCACTGAATGCTCAAGGAGTTTTTGCGTTTGCTCACATGTAGAGGGAACATTGTTTGAGGGTATCCATAATACGCCGATGGGGAGAACTTTTATTTACACAATGAGTCGGGTGTGTCTTGACCTCCGCGGTGGAGGCTCCGCCGAACCCCTGAGGCCGACTCACCGAACCCCTAGTGTTCGATCGAACCCAGGTTAAGAACCACTGGTCGACCATTAAAAGATTACAGTTGGTACAAAATGCGGCTGCTAGACTTTTGACAAGAACAAGAAAGTTTGATCATATTACGCCTATACTGGCTCACCTGCACTGGCTTCCTGTGCACTTAAGATGTGACTTTAAGGTTTTACTACTTACGTATAAAATACTACACGGTCTACCTCCATCCTATGTCGCTGATTGTATTGTCCCATATGTCCCGGCAAGAAATCTGCGTTCAAAGAACTCTGGCTTATTAGTATTTCCCAGAGCCCAAAAAAGGTCTTCGGGCTATAGAACGTTTTCTATTCTGGCTCCAGTACTCGGGAATGCCCTCCCGGTAACAGTTAAAGATGCTACCTCAGTAGAAGCATTTAATTTCCATCTTAAAATTAATTTGTATACACTAGCCTTTAAATAGACCCCCCTTTTAGACCAGTTTATCTGCCGTCACTTTTCTGCTCTGCCCCCCTCTCCTGCGTGGATAGGTTATTAGGTGACCACAGATGATGCGCATCTGCGGTCCCCTCCAAGATTTCTCATTTTATCCCATTGGGTTGAGTTTTTTCTTGCCCTGATGTGGGATCTGAGGATGTCGTTGTGGCTTGTGCAGCCCTTTGAGACACTTGTTATTTAGGCTATATAATTAAACTCTGATTGATTGATGATTGATATATAAAATTATTCACACGCAAAGATTTTGTAAATTTTTATATACATATCCTAATTGTTTGCGTGTTTAACAGTGTTTGAGACACGGTAGTAAAACGGCTGATCAAACATAACAGAAAAGTCATTGATGTCTTTATTCATCCTTAATGAGATGTGTATTAGAATTCTTCCTCCTTGTGCTTTGTAAAAAAGTTCAGTTTGAACATTTTCTAAAGTGGATCATTTTAGTAAATTGTTTGCCATAATTTCCCTGTTAGCTAAGAAAAATCCATAGAGTAACTGCACCCCTGTACAAGCCGCAGGGTTCAAAGCTTGTGGAAAATGGTAGTGGCTTAAAGTCCAGAAAATACAGTAATGGAAATTAGCTTTGGAATTGTGGTCCAACAGAATCAACTTAAAAACTAAAAAGACTGAACTAAATAATGAATTTTTGTTCCGCAATTTACTGTTTGTGATATATGTATTAGGGCTGTCAAGTGACTATTTTTTAAAATCAGATTAATCTCACTCTTATAATTTTTTTGCATAAAGAAAAATTTGCTTAAGAAAATATCCCAACATTTGGATTCAAATGCAATTTAGTAGTCAGAATGTTGTACAGGGATGTTTTTTCTAAATGTTTTGCTGAACTGCAAGTCATTGATACAGGTTTTGGAACAAGATAGGCTGCCATTTAAGCGCTGTCTTTTTCATGGACGCCCCTGATTATTTCAGCAAGACAATGCCGAGCCACATTCAGCATGTGTTACAATAGCGTGGCTTCGTAAAAAAGAGTGCGGGTACTTTCCTGGCCCGCCTGCAGTCCAGACCTGTCTGTGTGGCGCATTATGAAGCGTAAAATACGACAGCGGAGACGCAAGACTGTTGAACGACTGAAGCTCTACATAAAACAAGAATAAGAAAGAATTCCACTTCCAAAGCTTCAACAAGTAGTTTCCTCAGTTCCCAAACGTTTATTAAGTGTTGTAGAAGAAAAGGTGATGTAAAACAGGGGTGAACATACCCTTTCCCAACTACTTTGTCACGTGTTGCAGCCCTGAAATTCTAAGTTAATTATTATTTGCAAAAAAAAATAAAGATTATGAGTTTGAATGTCAAATATATTGTCTTTGTAGTGCATTCAATTGAATATGGGTTGAAAATGATTTGCAAATCATTGTATTCCGTTTATATTTACATCTAACACAATTTCCCAACTTATATGTAAATAGGGTTTGTAATAAAGACACCCATAAAGAAGTTTACATATTGTTCCATTTACATCTGCATTTACTTTTCCTTAGTTTAACCAATTGTTTAAACAAATGTAAGCCATTTTTCATTTTGTAGGCGCAGTTGGACCAGATGTGAGGTGTCGCACTGTTATTGTGAAGTCGGAAGTGTGTGTGTATGTGTGCGTGTGCGTGCGTGAGAGAGACAGAAGGTGCCTTGATGAGAAGCCAGTGTGTTGACGAGAGACGGGCCTGTCAATTCCCTCGTTATTGTCTGTCTTGTCTGCTGGGCTTCATCCAATTACAAAACTCAGTTACACAAACAAACTTATTTACTTTTTCAGCCACACAAATGTTAATGTCGTATGTGCGGTGGGCGGTGGCTGTTCATTTTGTTTAATTTATCTGTGGTAAACACGGATAAACTCAGCCGGCATATAGCATGTTGTCCTCTGCTGTCCAAGCTAGCAACTCAATCATGTTTTGCTTTAAGATGGTATGTTAATTTTGATGTGCGCAGATGATAAGAAAGTATGTTGCAAGAATACTAACTAATTATCTCAGTTCCATCAGAGTTTCCTTTGAAGGGCGCAGAGCATATCACTCTAACTATCATAACACTGGCGTGTGATATCACCACTGCCAGTGCAATGCGCGCTGCCTTTCGGCGGTAAAAAACAAAATTGTGAAAAATATTTATTTACTCATGGTTATGTAATCTTTTATTTGTTTTTTATTAATCACATGCGTTAACACGTTAAAGTAAATATATTATATAAATATGTCTGTTTATCATCTGTTATCAATCTAAACTATAATTCAGTGGTACCCAACAAATTTGTCCCACGGACATAAAGAATTACAATCATGTGTGCTTACGGACTATATCCCTGCAGACTGTATTAATCCATATTGATACAAAATGTATATATTGTGTTTTTTATGTCAATTTAATCATTAAAAAAAATATATATATTATTATTTCTTGTGCGGCCCGGTACCGGTGCCATTGGTACCGGTGTTTGGGGACCACTGCTATAATTGATATAAGTTAAAAGTGTTTATCGTGAACATTTTGGGGTATTGGTATCATCTTAATTACATTTACATTATTGTACAGTAGGATATGTATGTATGTAGTCTGTATGTTTGTTCATTCGTTCGTTGGGTGATTAGATTTTTGATCCGGATCATTTCTACTCCGTTATCTTGCGTTAATGTTACGACCCTCAACTTTTCTGTGTGTTTGAGCTAGAGGCCCCAAAGAGACAAAGAGAGTGGATGACTGACAAAAATGTTCACGCATTTGTTTAATTCCGCAATTTACATTAAGATAGCTCAAAAAGTTATAGGCGTATTTTTATCAAACTTTTAAGGAATGTCTGCAATGGGATAATAATGTGTGTGTGTGTGTGTGTGTGTGTGTGTGGGTGTGTGTGTGTGTGTGTGTGTGTGTGTGTGTGTGTGTGGGAGAGGTGGATCGTCGGGGCATTTTTTAAAATCACTTTATGTTGCATTTTTAATGTATGAAACCCATCCATCCATCCATTTATTTTCTACCACTTATTCCCTTTGGGGTCACGGGGGGCGCTGGTGAATATCTTAGCTACAATCGGGCGGAAGGCGGGGTACACCCTGGACAAGTTGCTACCTCATCGCAGCGTGTATGAAACACATTTTATTAAAAAAAAGTTTGATTTGCTTTGATAAAGAACAATTCTTTTCATTTTGAGGCTGATGAAAAGTTGCATAATTTCTACGACATTACCATAAGTTTATAATACGAGCCTCAGCCTCTGTGTGTGTGTGTATATGCTAGCGGCACCTTCTCTACCAACACAGACAAAGACAGTGGCTGACTGACAAGAAGGTTCACTCCATTTCTTTCTTTCGCTATATATAGCTCAAAAGAAGATGAGCGGATTTTGAGTCAACATTCAGAAAATGTTAGAAATGGGATAAGGAATAAGTAATTATATTTTGGGGGGAACTGGACCACTGTCTGAATTCAGGACTTTTTTAGGCTTGAGAGGTCTGCGCTTTCCTAGTGCTTTTCTAGTTTTCTTTGTCATTGATTAATTTGCTTTTTCTTTGAGTCAAGTTTCAACTGACCTTTATGAACAGATTATTGACAAAAACAAAGGCCCCACTGTCGTCCCATTTGCTAGTCTTGAGTGTCTTTAGCTGGTCATTGTCCTGTTGGCGGTCTTAAGACCTGCGACTGGGACCAAACTTTCAAATACATTTTGCTCCAAAAAGTCTTGGGAGTTTTGAGGTTGGATCACATTTCACACTTCAAAGAGAGCCACTTAAGAACCAAATACAGTGGAGCATCAGCAGAACATAACCAAGCCTACTCAATGTTTCACAGAAGGCACAGTGTTTTCTTTTTATGCTTGCAATCAACTATAACGGACGCATTCCCCCTCTCTCCTATCTCTCCTGCTTTGCTTCTTTGTTTTTGTTCTTAACTTTCTAGGAGCCTCTCTTTTGCATTGTTATCCGAAACCTAAAGCATGGAATTGAGAAATTGGTCCCTCAACTTAATTACCAAGATCTTCTCGACAAGAAGCATAGGTTTGGGGAAAGCTACCTGTCTTGACAGGGCGTTAGCTTCTGGAAACATGAGGGACTCTAGGGGGAAGTGGCGAGTCGTGTGCCTGGCAGTTTTTTCCATCGAAGACAATCCAGATATCGATCTGTTTAGATCTGTGATAACAAGTCATCTGCTGATTGGATTAAATGTTTCTTTGGATTATCGACAAATTCGAAAAAATATGGCAGCCGTTCAAGGAGCCCAAAGGCTGCCTATCGCAACGGGTGTGTTGGGCAGAGCTGTGGGCACTCAGACTTTGGTGATCTCGGAATTGAATCGCAAATTGGGGAACATCTCGGAGAAACATTCCACTCTGCAATGATCCATTTGAGAGTCAGAATGGACAATTAGAAATGACAAACTATTGGAATGTGTTTGCTCGCAGAACTAAAAACATTCCTTATCTACAAATCGGCTCCCTCTGCGGTGGCCTTGGCTGGCTCATGCTGTTAGTACCCCAAGGAGACCAGTGCAGCAAAAGAAGCTCTGAAAAATCCCTCCCACCCTGTTCAAAGACACTTTGGAAGTTGACTCTGTTCCGGACGGAGTTTTTTTATGCTGTTTTTTATTTCGGAAATATATTATTATAATATATCTCCTATGTGAAAAAATGTCTTTGACGATGCATTTTCTTGCATCCATCGCCTCCCTGCATAGCACCAACGTGATAGAAATAGTTGTCTTTAGATTGGGTTTCTATATTGCATAAAATGTGTTTCAGATTTTAGATGTGTGCTGGTAGTTCAGCAACATTGCACACATGAGAGAGAGCACAATAACACAAATGGGGAGGAAAATAAATGTTTCCATGGGCACATAATGCAGTTAGTACACGGAAAACCTCTTTAACATTTGGCGGTCTGCACCACTTTTCCATTGTACACAAAGTCTTAGTAGATCACAGGCAACACGCACACTAATAGTTTAACACGTGGTATCTGGATCTCAGTAGACCAAGCCCTTGTAAGTATGGAAGTGCATGATTTGAGTCACCCAGATTGTCCCTTTCACGCCTACCGTCAATGGAGGCTCTTTTCGGCAAGATAGTGACAGCACCCTCGGCTACTTCCTCCTGGTCTTGGATGGGGGAGCTCTTGGCCCCCCAGCTGTCCGAGCCAACAAACAGGAAGTGGCCAGTCAGATTGGCCGTTTTGGCAGCTTGCAAAACTCGCCTGGAAGAAATCAAATCAGAATTACTTTCTAATCCTCTCCTGCGTCGGTCGGATCGAGGGTGATAATCGGGTAGGAAACAGGAAACACCACAAATTATAAAAAGACATTTGCAAAAATATGGATCCATGCACAACATTAACTTTTTCAATCGCTTTTTCTGCACTCACTTGATGTCGTCCTCACTGGCAAAGATGATAACCCCCCGAGCGTTAGATGTCTCCATCAGTCTCTTGATGACCTTTTCAAACTCCCCAGGTCTGGGTTCTCTGGGAATTCTTATGGACTGAGCAATACAAAGCCCTCCTGTGTTGCACACATAGAATGCATTATTAGTGTGTGTTTTTTTTAAGAAAATATGCTGGCAATATGGTAACAAGTTAATGGAGTTGGGGGGGTTTGATATTGGAATGATGTATTAATAAGTGTTGATGGGAGCACGTGTTACAAAGGTACTCATAGTTGATCATTGTTTTCACGTACCATGTAAAATGTGTGCCGGGCCAGTAGCTGGTGATAGTACTTTGTAAATGTTACGTGCGTGGACTAATTCTTGGGTAAATCCATGAGTCTTTTAAATTAATTGACTTTGACAACAAACTTATTTTTTTACTAATCACAGAACCAGTTTGCTAAATATGCTTCATAAATCATTGTACAGGATTGCGTTGTGCTTGCACATGCATACTTGCCAACCCTAACGGATTTTCCGGGAGACTCCCGAATTTCAGCGCCTCTCCTGACAACCTCTCGGAAGAAATTTTCTCCCGAAAATCTCCCAAAATTCAGCCGGAGCTGGAGGCCACGCCCCCTCCAGCTCCATGTGGACATGAGAGGGGACAGCCTGTTCTTACGTCCGCTTTCCTGTTATATAAACAGCTTGCCTGCCCAATCACGTTACAACATCTACGGATTTTAATAAAAAAACTGCACACACAAGGAGACGAAGCAGAAGAACGAGGAAGTTACAGCCATGGTGACGCCGTCTGTAATAGAGTAATTCTATGTTGTCTGTTGCCATCTCCTGGTGAATGTTGGCTACAGCGTTATGGGGTTGCTTTTTGATTGGCCAACGATTTACATGGTGTTGTGCACCTGACGGCAAGTGACTCTCGCCAGTACGCAAATAGCAGAACAAAGGTTACTCAAATAGTGAAAGGTAAGTGTTGTTGTTTTGTATTTTTTTGTAACCAGCAAGCACAGTACAGTTAGTAGAACAACTGTGTTTTTATTACTGTGTATTTGATAGGTGCCGTCTGAAATTCAACTATTTCTTTTATTTATATTTATAATAAAAGAAATATAAATAGCTAGAATTCACTGAAAGTCAAGTATTTCATACATATATATATATAAATATGTATATGAAATATATATGAAATACCCGAGTTGGTGAATTATACTCCTCCCCTCTTAACCACGGCCCCCGCCCAAACCAAGCCCCCAACCATGCCTCCGCCCCACCCCCGACCACGCCCCCACACCCCACCTCCCGAAATTGGAGGTCTCAAGGTTGGCAAGTATCCACATGTGAACACGTCTTATCATTTTTGGAGCCTCGTTTGCACTGTTCTCCAAAACGTAAACAATGTAATTGATCAACTGGCCTTTCAACAAAATTGACAAGACGGGAAGTTCGGGTTTGTTAGAGCCTGTCTGTCCTGACGGAACGTTTGCTGTTGGATACACAATGGACTCTTGGGAAAAGTGGAGGGTTGTGTGCCTGGCAACTCTTTCCAATCGAGGACATCGACATCTATTCAGAACTATGATAATAGGTCATCAGGTGTTTGGAGTGTGCTCTGCCCTGGTGTGTCGAAAAAATTTGGAGGACGATGGCAGCCGTTCAAGGTACACAGAGGCTGCCTGTCATGATTGCTGGGATGGGCAGGACTGTAGGGACTCAAACTGTGTCGATTTTGAACTAAATCGCAAACTGGATAACTTTTTCGTAAAAGATTGCCGCTCTGACGACCAGAACGGGCAATTGGGAAGATGATCTAAAAAATTGGCCCTGCGATGAGGTGGAAACTTGTCCAGGGTGCACAACGCCTTCCGCCCGATTGTACCTGAGATAGGCTGCAGCGCCTTCCACAACCCCGAAGGGAATAAGCGGTAGGAAATGGATGGATGGATAGCAATAATAAATTGCATTTACTCGCCCTAACCAAAACAATCCTTATGTCAGGCTTGCCACTGTTTGTGTTTTAGTTTCTCCTCTGTGTGTTTAGTATTTCCTGTCCTTAGTTCCTGTCAGCACTCTTATTTTGGTTCAGCTTCCTGTTTGTCTCCCTGAGTGCTTTGTTTCCCCTCAGCTGTGGCTGATTGGCACCTGGCCACACCTGTATCAGCCCGCTCCTATTTTACCTGCTTTCTTCCTCCAGTCAGTGCTGGATTATTGATTTGTCGATGACACTTCTTGTCGCTCTTGTGATGTGTGATCGCTCCTGTCGTGTCGTATCTTGTCTTGTCTATGCAGCGTTGCGGTAAGCTATGTTTGATTGCCGTTTTTAGCTTACTGCCTTTTGTTCCCTGCTTCCAAGTTTGTTTTTATATTACATGTACGACTTTATTTTCATGCTCGATTCTTGCTAGCTTCCATGCTAAGTTCGTTTTTGTTTTCTAGCTCCCATGCTAGCTCCCTTAGTTTGTTATCCGCCCACGTGCGTGCTTTTTGTTTGTACCTTTTGTTTGTTTTTTGTCTTAGTGTTTTAAATTAAATCATGTTTTCCTGCAAAATACCTCCCTCCTTATCTGCATCTTGGGGTTCGTCAACAACAAACTTTGACACCTTATCTATATTAGGTTGCTGCTGAGAAGTCTCAGTGAGACGCTCTGACATTCCTTCACCACTTCCCTCAAGAACACCTGTGATTGTTGGACTCTGTTGGACCAGATCTCAAACGCCTTCATAGCAACCAACTGTGTTATCGCCATGTTACTCCGCGGAATGAGGCACAAAGCCGTGGCGACGAACAGAGCGACTTGCAGACTTATGGGTTAAACACATCCATGGATACTAACATACAGATACACACACACAACTCCGCTTCTTCTAAGATGCTACAGAATGTAAAATTAATACAAACATTTCTGTTTTGAACACACAACCTGCTTCTCTGGATATCTGCAGGAAAGCGTCGACACCACTCTCTCCGTAATTCCCTTCTGATGCTATGGTGGAGACGTAGTTCCAGCCCATGGCTTTCACGATGTCCACCATGGCTTGGGCCTGGTAGGAGTCCGGAGGCACAACGCGGGAGAAGAACTCATATCGGCTGTTGTCGCTCAGCTCCGGGGCGGTGGAGGCATAGCTGATCTGGGGGATCTGTAACAAATGGATGAGTTCATGGTGATGCAATTTTCTATTGTTAGGTTTCCATGTACATTAGGGACAGTGACCTGCGGTGAACTAAACACCAGGTGAGGCATAGATACCTTTTTTCTTCTTCTTTTTTTTTTACTTAAATTCATATGTGCAGCTCTAGTCATGTTGATTTAGGTTGAAAATTTGAGTAACAGGGAAAAAAAAGGGAGTTATTCGCTTTCATAAAAACGTTATCATAATGATATTATATGATAAATGGGTCCAAAAACTATTTGATAAAGTTGTTATTAAATACTTTTTGGTCCCATTTGCTTTTAACAAAATAAATCAAGTATTGTGAGTGTATATTACCTTTCTGTATTTGTATCTGAAGCAGCAATAGCTATCCTCCATGAAAACATACTTTGTATGATCGCATTCATTTTGTCTTAAAGTCCCGTTTGGAGAAGTTTTTCATCTTGGATACAGTATATAATCCTCCATATTGGCAGAAACATTCATTTAATTCAATTTCATTCCAAAAAATTAAACAATATATTTGCATCTGACAAAAAACACCCACAAACGCTGGCTTACTCTAATAAAAATGCCTTGTTTGTTATAAATACAGTTATAAAAACAGAAAAGAAAAAAAGACTGACTTCTGCTGGAGAAACCTGAGTCTGCTAGCTTGAGCGCCCCAACTTCTCTCAGTGTGGCGAGTCAGAGTACTGCTGAGGCATTGAACTGCAAGTTGAAAATGTAACGCCCCCTACCTTGAGGCAGAGGTACTTGCTGCCTCATGACCTGCCTTTTCTCCGTGGCAACAAGCATGCACCCCCACACACGCACATGCCCAATACACACTGTGTGTACCCGTGGAGGCACCGCCTGTGTCTGCCTCACTTCTCGTCTGCTGCATTGTTTTGATCAGGAAACAAGGAATTTCCGCGATTTTGACCATGACAATTATCAAAATATACAGGAACCACACCAAAATCACCTAGAAAGCATAAACCAAAAGAGAAATATTAAAACTTATTTTATCACTTCGTTTTGGAACATCTCATGGTTAAGCCACCTGTTGGCAGGTGAGGCACTGCCTCACTTGCCTCCCGACAGCACGTCACTGATTAGAGATGGGATTTATAGATCCTGGAAGAGAGACAGATCTTGAGGAGCCGTTCCTTTCTAAGAGCCGTTCAAAAGATTGGTTTGTCATTATAGGTTTTAGTTAGTTGTTTTTTTTTTATATCAAGAAATATACGACGTGGGTAAGAATAATAAAAATGTACACCAATACTGATCTATCGGTGGAAATTTTTCTGGAATATTAAGTAATATTTTATTTTTGTTGCGTTTCCATTGTAAACATTCCATAAGGTGGTGCCATATCCCCATACTTTGACAGTGACATCAATATTTTGCTTTTTGTTTTAATTGCAGCAAAAGAGCATTTCAACAATACATAAAAAATAGTTATATCAATAAAGAGTTTATATGTGTATGAAAAGTATAAATAAAAGTACAATAAGACAAGATAACACAAAATAAAGATGTGAATACAAACTTGTACAACCCTACCTTTGAACATCTTTACATATCCTCATCAGAAAGATAAATTTAATCCATATAATGCTGAGTTTCATTTGACTCTGACTCATTTTTTCGTCCATTTGCCATAAAGAACGGCTCGCAAACTAACAGCTTTCAACTGCTAACCGGCTGGGGAACGTCACATCGCTTATGTACAGTGAATAATACCGAGAAGAAAATGCTCTGAAACACAGCTCTTATACACCAATCACTACCTCACATAAGAAAATACAACCCTTATACTTGCAAAAACATTTTTCGTTGCCATTAATGGTTGAACATCAGACCACAAAAGTGAGTACTAAATGAGCAGGATTGTATTTTGAGCCCCCAAATCCATCCATCCATTCTTTTTTCTACCGCTTGTCCCTTTTGGGGTAGCAGGGGTGCTTACAAAAAAATGAAGTCACAATTTATACATGTGTTTGTTGATACTTTTTTTTAGTTTAACTTGCGTTTGATTTGATGCATGTTTCAGAAAAACATTTGTTTTGTGCTAATATATAAAATTGTTAATATTTTTTAAATAAATTTAATAAATGGTGTGTATTCACATAGCGTCTTACTATACCTGGAATGATACCCAAACTATCACACATACATTCACACTGATGGCCGAAACTGGCATGCAAAATACTAACCACCACCCATCAGGAGCACTTAAAGGCCTACTGAAAGCCACTACTACCGACCACGCAGTCTGATAGTTTATATATCAATGATGAAATATTAACATTGCAACACATGCCAATACGGCCGGTTTAGTTTACTAAATTCCAATTTTAAATTTCCCGCTGAGTTTTTTGTTGAAAACGTCGCGGAATGATGACGCATATGATGACGTGTGTTTGTGACGTTTCGGATTGGAGGGGACATGCTAGCTCAGCACAAGTTGTGGCTAAGTCGTCTCTTTCCATCGTGCAATTACACAGTAATTTGGACATCTGTGTTGCTGAATCTTTTGCAACTTGTTCAATTAATAATGGAGACTATAAAGGACAATGCTGTTGGTGGAAAGCGGCGTATTGCAGCTGTCTTTAGCACCGAGACACAGCCGGTGTTTCTTTGTTTGTTGTGAAGCTTTAACATGTTTCTCTACGTCAACCAGCATGTTTTTGGATGGGAAAATTGTGAAATATATCTTACCGCAGACATCAGTGGATTATTCGTCCTTCTGCAGTAGCTGTCAAAAAAGGCAGCTGTAAGCTAGGCTCCTCGGCTTCTCTCTGAGTCACTGGCGTGTTCACCGCAGCCATCCAACCTCGAGGTATGTCTTTACAATCTCACTAAAACACTATTAAAACAATAAATACATAAGGGATCTTCCAGAATTATCCTTGTAAATGTGTCTAATTACATCTGAAACACTCACACTGCCGCCGCCCGGATCCGTCGCTTTTTTATTTTTCTACTCCTTCACTATATCCTCAGCCACAAATCTTTCATCCTCGTTCAAATTAATGGGGAAATTGTCGTTTTCTCGGTCCGAACAGCTCTTTTTGTTGGAGGCTTCCATTACAAACAATGTGAGGATGTCCTCACACGGGTGACATCATCGTCTGCTACTTCCGGTAATATTGTTGATGTTCTCTACTAAATCCTTTCAACAAAAATATGGCAATATCGCGAAATGATCAAGTATGACACATAGAATGGACCTGCTATCCCTGTTTAAATAAAAAAAATCTCATTTCAGTAAGCCTTTAAAGGTTTGGTGTCTTGTTCAATGACACCTGGACATGCTCTCCAGGCCAGGATCGAACAGGTAATCCTCTGGTTACGGGACGGCCACTACACCCATTGAGCCATGGCGCTCCACATAGCTTCCTGACACATCTCTGCCCAGGATATGAATCCACTATGACAGTTTTTAATCTATGCACTATCATTTTGCACCACAGGGGACATTGAAAATGCCTTATCAGTGACGAAGCAGGAAGGAAATAGGTATACATTTATGGTGACATTTTATATAAAAAACGTTGTGTTATTAATTTATTTACATTTTACGTAAGCTACATCATGCAAAACGGGCACCCCACGCATTGCTGGGGTAAATCTGCAGATGGGGAAGGCAGTGCAGTGTCACAATCGGCTTTGCCTCAGTAGGACGCCAAGAAATACCAAAAAGTGCACTCAAAAATGAGTGAGTAAAAATAAATAAGGATGCGCACAAAAGGTGTGGAAAAACAGAAAACACACACAAACGGTGTGGAGAGGAAACAGTTAACACTACATGGCAGAACCATGTCACAGCTGCAGGAAGCAAGAAGAGTGAGTGGAGCCAAAGCAGAGAAGATGAACGCGACTGAAAGGGTGAACCATCAGGAATCTACTGGAGAATGGATCAGTCCAGTGAATGGACTAAAGAGTCTAATTAGTCTGAGGAAAGTGTGAAACAGGTGCGTGTGAAGGTGCCTCCGTCTGGAGCCCCAGAAACCAGAAACAAAAATCAGACTGGTGGCAACCAGATCATGACAGGAAGGCACTGACTTCACACCTAAGTAAAAAGAGCCATTTTCTCTCCTGCATGAATGCTGCTGAAACTAATAAGATGGAGTTCTTTGAACGCAGATTTCTTGCCGGGACATATGGTACAATGCAATCAGCAAGATAGGATGGAGCTAGACCGTGTAGTATTCTATACGTAAGTAGTAAAACTTTAAAGTTACATCTTAAGTGCACAAGAAGCCAGTGCAGGTGAGCCAGTATAGGCATAACTTGCCAACCCTCCCGATTTTCCGGGGAGACTCCCAAGTTTCAGTGCCCCTCCCAAAAATCTCCTAGGGCAACCATTCCCCCAAATTTCTCCCGATTTCCACCTTGACAACAATTTTGCGGGCGTGCCTTTAGCGTCCTCTACAACAGTGGTTCTCAACCTTTTTTCAGTGATGTACCCCCTGTGAACATTTTTTTAATTCAAGTACCCCCTAATCAGAGCATAGCATTTTTGGTTGAAAAAAAGAGATAAAGAAAGCACTATGTCATCAGTTTCTGATTTATTAAATTGTACAACAGTGCAAAATATTGCTCATTTGTAGTGGTCTTTCTTGAACTATTTGGAAAAAAAGATATAAAAAATAACTAAAAACTTGTTGAAAAATAAACAAGTAATTCAATTATAAATAAAGATTTCTACACATAGAAGTAATCATCAACTTAAAGTGCCCTCTTTGGGGATTTCAATAGAGATCCATCTGGATTCATAAACTTAATTATAAACATTTCTGTACAAAAAAAGAAATCTTTAACATCAATATTTACGGAACATGTCCACAAAAAAGCTAGCTGTCAACACTGAAAATTGCATTGTTGCATTTCTTCTCCCAGTTTATGAACTTACATTCATATTTTGTTGAAATATTATTCAATAAATATATGTATTAAAGATTTTTGAATTGTTGCTATTTTTAGAATATTAAAAAAAATATCAAGTACCGCTTGGCATACCTTCAAGTACCCCCAGGGGTACACATACCCCCATTTGATAACCATTGCTCTACAACCAGTCGTCACGTCCTCTTTTACGCCGTACCGGCCCAGTCAAATGATATATGCGGCTTTTACACACACATAAGTGAATGCAAGGCATACTTGGTCGACAGCCATGCAGGTCACACTGAGGGTGGCCGTATAAACAACTTTAACACTGTTACAAATAGACACCACATTGTGAACCCACACCAAACAAGAATGACAAACACATTTCGGGAGAACACTCGCACTGTAACACAACATAAACACAACAGAACAAATACCCAGAATCCCTTGCAGCGCTAACTCTTACGGGATGCTACAATAACATCTAGGCCTTTTGGAGCTCAGTGTACAACTGCACACGCAACAAGGAGACGAAGCAGAAAAAGAAGAAAACCCATGGCGACGACGAGTAAGAAGAAGAAATATGCTTGCAAGTTCCAAAATGATTGGAAAAAAAGAATTTAATTTCATCCAGGACAGCTCGAAGGGGACGGGGTATGCTGCCTGCACCTCAACCCCGTCCCCCAACCTCCCCGTCTCCCGAAATCGGAGGTCTCAAGGTTGGCAAGTATGCCCAGAGGTGGCAGTGTGACCGCAATAGTCCTTTCAGCAGTTCTCAACAACATTTCTCAGATCCTTTTTGTCTGAGGCATTGCTGCTCTGGTGCCACGGAGACTTGCTTTTGGTTAGCAGACTCTTTAAGGCGCTTCTGTAGAAAGTAGTGAGGACTGATGGGCCCAGCCACTCAGATGACCGAAATCTCACTAACACATTTTTTTTAATGTATATTTTCTGCTCCAGAAAATGAATCCGGCAGTCATTTCCAATATTTGAAATGCTATCCATCGCCAGTTATCAATCAATCAATCAATCAATGTTTATTTATATAGCCCCAAATCACAAATGTCTCAAAGGACTGCACAAATCATTACGACTACAACATCCTCGGAAGAACCCACAACTATCTACACCAGTGGTCCCCAACCACCGGGCCGTGGCCCGATTGGTACCGGGCCGCAGAAGAATTTTTTTATTAATTCTTATTAAAAATAAATAAAATATTTTTTATTTTATTAAATCAACATCCATCCATCCATCCATCCACTTTCTACCGCTTATTCCCTTGTGGGGTCACGGGGGGCGCTGGCGCCTATCTCAGCTACAATCGGGCGGAAGGCGGGGTACACCCTGGACAAGTCGCCACCTCATCGCAGGGCATTAAATCAACATAAAAAACACAATATACACTTACAATTAGTGCACCAACCACAAAAACCTCACTTTTTTATGACAAAAACGTCCCTTTTTCATGACAAAGAAAAAAAAAAAAAAAAGGTGATTTTTCGCAAACAATTTTGCTAAAATGCATAATTTAGAAATTGGTCTGTAATTATTTATATTTGTGGGTTCACCCCCTTTTAGCAGGGGAAGAACAAAGGCTGATTTCCAGATTTTTGGAATGCTTTTACTTGTTAGACTGAGGTTAAAAATATGCGAGAGAAGCTCAGCAAAAAAATCAGCAGCCAATTTTAAGAAAAAGGGTTCAATTTGGTCAGGTCCTGCTGCTTTAGTTGTGTCCAGGCCCTTTAGTGCATTGTATACCTCAGATACTGATACAGGTGTGAAGTCAAAAGTGCAGGTGCTGCGTCTAATTACAGCCTGTGGTGTATTTGGGATATTAACATTAGTTAAACCAACACTTGACGATTGATGATTCAACGACTCAAACAAAAATCCAGCAGAAACAAAATACTCATTAAAACAATTTGATATAGTTGTCTTGTCAGACAAAGTACCAGATTGAGTAATCAAAGGACATGGAAAGTCATTTGTTTTCACATGATTTAAAGAAGCTTTCATGGTTTGCCAAAACTTTTTGGGGTCATTTATATGTTTTTTGCATTCATGCAGGTAAAAATCAGACTCGGCTCTCTTAACAAGCAAAGTACATTTATTTCTAAGCTGGCGAAAGCTAAGCCAGTCAACCTCTGTCTTTGTTTTTCGAGCCCTGGCCCAAGCAACATCTCTCTCTTTGAGAAGGTTTCCAATTGCAACGGTAAACCAGGGATTATTTCGACCATTAACTCTAAATTTTCGAAGGGGAGCAAGCTTATTGACTATGCGTTGAAATTCGTTACAAAAGTATTTCAACGCTATCTCAATATCATCAATTAAAGCAACTCTGTTCCACTCAAAGGCAGCTAAGTCGTATATAAAAGATGGGAGGCAAAATGTTTTAATATCTCTTTTGCATGTAATAATGGGTTTTGATTTTGGTAGCTTGCAGTTTCTTACATCTGCAATTGTACAATGATCACTCAATTCATTGACAAACACCCCAGTACCAGTGTACTTATGGAGAGCGTTGGTTAGAATTAGATCAAGTAAAGATGATTTTGAGGTGTTTTTAGTATTGGGTCGAGTTGGGGAAGTGATTAATTGAGTTAAATTTGGTGTGTTGCATACAGCTTTAAGATTATCAGAAGAGGAAGTCAACCAGTCAAAATTTAAATCACCAACCAAGAAAGGTTCACTAGCATTTAACCCACTCAAAGGATTCAAGAGAGGCAAGGGCTTCAGTGGAGGCATAAGGAGGTCTATAACACCCTACAATTGCGAGAGTTTGGCCATGCGAGAATTCAAGCTGCAGGGCAAGGAGTTCAAATTGTTTAGTGATTGACAGTGATGATAATAAAGTAACATTAAATTAGTTTTTTATATACATAACCACCGCTTCACCTTTTCGAGGACGATCGCATCGGAAGACATTATATCGATTTATAGCAATGTCCTTGTCAGAGACTGCTTTACTTAGCCAGGTTTCTGATAAAATAAATATATCTGCATTGGTTGTTTGAATCCAAATTTTGACTAAGTCTAATTTTGGCAGTAGGCTTCTAATATTTGAATGAATTAAACCAAGACCTGACCTAGCTCTAAGTTCATCAGGAGTACTGATGTTGTATAAAGCTGGGCCTGGATTTGGTTGCACATTGTCTGATAGCAGAAGTAAGAGCGATATAAAGATTTTCCGTTTCATATGGCAAGGTGACCTAATGACAACATTATTTGGCTTCACAATATCAAAATGAGTAATTTCAGAAGGAGAAAACCATCTGTTTAGCACAGAAATACACCATAACTGAAGCTGGTTAGAATTATTTAGCACTGACCCACATGTGGATATCAATAACCTTTGTGTAAATGCTGTAGTTTCAAAAGGACCCGGTGATTGTTATTGCGTTTGGTAGAGTTAAAGGTTGGTGGAGCACCTGGTCAGGTACCCCACTACAATTGCAGAAAACAAGTCCTGGAAAAAGCATTAATATTAAATAGAGATCTTTTTAAATTGTTTTACTACCTACCCAGGTCCAATAATCAAAGTTCAGATGTCCAAGCTACAAGTGTTGGAAGGCCAAGCTAAGGCTAGCAGAAGCCCAGCTTTAGTCAGTCCGAGGCTAGGATGGATCCAGGCTGTGGCAGATGGAAGGCCAAGATGAAGCTAGCAGATTCAGTCTGAAGACAGTGAGAGGTCAAGCTGGAGCTAGGATAAGTCCAGGCCGTGGCAGGCGGAAGGCCAAGATGAGGCCAGTCGACTCAGACTGTAGGTAGTGGAAGGCCAAGTTGAGACTAGTATAGATCCAGACTGTGGCAGATGGAAGGCCAAGATGAAGCTAGCAGATCCAGTCTGTAGGCAGTGGAAGGCCAGGTTGAAGCTAGCAGATCCAGTCTGTAGGCAGTGGAAGGCCAAGATGAAGATAGCAAACCCAGTCTGTAAGCAATGGAAGGCCAAGCTGGGGCCAGGATAGATCCCGGCTGTGGCAGGTGGAAGGCCAAAATTTCAGCTAGCAAAACATCTCCCGGCTTCAGCAGGTCAGAGGCCTCCAGATTTCCAAATCCAACAAAAGCAGTCAGAAATGCCACTTTTTGGAAGTAAGCCTTCATTCATCAATTGTTACGCTTAAAACTAGTGCAATTTACTTAAATCGGCTAAAAAAGAGGCTAAAACACTTAGAAATTCAGACCACTTTGAAAGGCAGACAAACAAAAGACAGTGATGTCGTCAATTGTATGGAATATGTACTGAACTGTGCAATCTACTAATAAAAGTATCAATCAATCAATCTATCAATGTAAAATTTTTATCCATTCATTCAATCCATTTTCTACTGCTTGTCCCTCTCGTGGCTGCAGGGGTTGCTGGAGGCTAGCGGTTTAGAACGATTATACAGAACGTAAAATGACTGCTTTGTACTGTACCAAAGTGCCATTATTTCCAAGAACAATAGAATAAAATGTGAGGCTTGTGCTCGCTTTTGTGAGGTAATATACAGCAGTTTTTCTTAATCATAGGGCCAGGGTCCATTGTTGGGCCGCAAGCGCACCCAAGACAGCTACAAGAAATTATCTGTTTCAGCTGTGGTCCGTATAGGCCGCGGTGGTATTCTGTTGTAATACACTTTCCCACCAGTTGTGGCAGTAATGAAAATATCAAATAAACAGAAGAAGTCCAGAGCTAAAGTTACACAGATGTTGTTTAAGCACAAAAATTATGACAAAAGGAGTAAAGCTATATTTTCATTTGCACATTAGATTTATTGACACTTTATTTAGGAAACATATTTATTGTTATTATTAATTTTGTTACTTTGTTTATTTTAGCACAAAATACAACCTGCTACCCGAGCACTAATCAGAGGCATTATTTAAGCCTGCCATTGCCGACCCCGCAGCCATTCGGTCATAATGGGGGGGTCGCAGCTTGCTGCGGGGTCGTTCTCCCAGGAAGGCAGACGAACTACTCGGGGCATGGCGTTTAGGTAAAAACATGATTTAATTTCAACAAAAAAAAAGGTACAAACAAAAAGCGCTCACAGCGAAAGCACAACTTGAATAATGAACAAAACTAACACATAAACAGACTATGAACATAAATCAAACAACACTTACTATGGCTTGACAAGAGGAGCATGGACTTTGGCATGAAAAAACTGGCATGGACAGAGCATGAAAAGAACACAACGACGCCAGGCCGACTGACCGGCAATGGCAGGCTTAAATAATGCCTATGATTAGTGCTTGGGTAGCAGGTGAGCGGCCGAACACTAATCAGAGACAGGCGAACGTAATTTGCAACCATGGCAACAAAACAAGGGAGTAAAAAAACAACAGGAACTTAAAGAGTCCAAAGGTCAACAGAAAATAGCCAAACAAGACATGATCAAAAGATATGACAGTAATACATGGTTTTATATCACTTGAGAACATTGTAAACTGTAAGTTTGTTCGCTATAATTATTGAATATGATTAAAATTAAGAGTAAGATTACTAAATCAGTGTTAATTTTTCAGTTGGCCAATGTTAAAAGTTAAGAACTCCTGCTGTACAGTAAATGGAGGCCTCTGGAAAAAAAAGAGAGCTGACACACTAAAGGGGATTAACATTGGCAAATTGGACTATCACGGAGCGTATTCGGCACTCAGTAATTCCAGGAAGGAGACAATTTTGCTGTGTGATTTTGGCCCAGGCTATGGCGTCATAGAGAAATACAGATGGCCAGAAAACGCAGCTGTAAAAGCATTTGTTTGATGGGGAAAATAGACGAGAAGATTAATTCACTAGTGTACTACATCTTTAATGACACAGTTGTGAATTGTGAATTATATTTATATAGCGCTTTTCTCAAGTGACTCAAAGCGCTTTACATAGTGAAACCCAATATCTAAGTTACATTTAAACCAGTGTGGGTGGCACTGGGAGCAGGTGGGTAAAGTGTCTTGCCCAAGGACACAACGGCAGTGACTAGGGTGGCGGAAGCGGGATTCGAACCTGCAACCCTCAAGTTGCTGGCACGGCCGCTCTACCAACCGAGCTATACCGCCCCAGTTCATGTGGACAGTTTCAGCCTTGACCCTGCTAATGCTACGTGTGCTTAACGTTGGGCCCTCTGGAGCCACGTGGAGAGAAAGGTAGACACAAGGGGTAGTGAAGAGAGAAGCGGAGAGGAGCGAGGGAACCATTTCACAGATTATCTGGCAGGATTAGAGGGGGTTTTAGTCAAATTACGTTAAGCACAGAGGGGGAGACAGAGATCAAGGGACGAGGAAAAAGGTTAGCCTTTCTCCGCTGTAAGCCATACAATATATTTAATTCTGCTGTGCAGTTTGCTGCTCTGTGTTAACCCTGTGCAGCTCAACTTTACTGCTCAATCACTAAGGTGACTGGAAAGAACTTCAGAGCGAAAGACTCAAACTTCTAGCCGAAAGCATACTAAGGTAGTCGCATGACATCGCATTACATTTGTTGGAGTATAAATATTTGGGGTTTTGGCACCGATCTAAGACTATGAGCATGAACTGATGATGCCTCCGGATGAGAGGTGAAACGTCTTCTAAGGCCCTTTCTACACTACATTCAAGGTAAATCCCACCTAGCCATATCTTTGTCCACACACACACAATGGTCGTTTAAGACATACTTGCCAACCTTGAGACCTCCGATTTCGGGAAGTGGGAGGCGTGGTTGGGGGAGGGGCGTGGTTAAGAGGGTAGGGGTGTATATTTACAGCCAATTCACCAACTCAGGTATTTCATATATATATTTCATATATATATATATATATATATATATATATATAGTTATATATGTATGAAATCTTAACTTTCAGTGAATTCTATCCATCAATCCATCCATTTCTACTGCTTAATCCCTTTTTGGTATCTCAGCTACAATCGGGCGGAAGGCGGGGTACACCCTGGACAAGCCGCCACCTCATCGCAGGGCCAACACAGATAGACAGACAAAATTCACACGCACATTCACACACTTCGGCCAATTTAGTGTTGCCAAAATTCCAGCTATATATATTTATTTTGTTATATATATATAAATAAAAGAAATAGTTGAATTTCAGACGGCACCTATCAAATGTCATGGCGTAGTGGGTAGAGTGGCCGTGCCAGAAATCTGAAGGTTGCAGGTTCGCTTCCCACCTATTGACATCCAAATCGCTGCCGTTGTGTCCTTGGGCAGGACACTTCACCCTTTGCCCCCGGTGCCGCTCACACTGGTGAATGAATGATGAATGAATGATAGGCGGTGGTCGGAGGGGCCGTAGGGGCAAACTGGCAGCCACGCTTCCGTCAGTCTACCCCAGGGCAGCTGTGGCTACAAATGTAGCTTACCACCACCAGGTGTGAATGAATGATGGGTTCCCAATTCTCTGTGAGCGCTTTGAGTATCTAATAATAGAAAAGCGCGATATAAATCTAATCCATTATTATTATTATTATTATTATAAATACACAGTAATAAAAACACAGTTGTTCTACTAACTGTACTGTGCTTGCTGGTTACTAAAAAAAAAAACAATTACCTTTCACTATTTGAGTAACGTCACTTCTGAGTTTCCAGAAAATGGCGCCAGTATGTGCCGTCTCTCGCTGTCAGCTCTGTTCGTTTTTGTGTTGTTTGCGTCTATTTTCATCTCTGTCAGCTCACTGCTTGTGTATGACCGTCAAACACTGTTGGATCTTTGCCCCTCTCCCACTGATATGATCAACTTCAACGTTGGTTTTTCGACGTCCCAGTCAGCTTTTTCAACTGGCCGGATTCCTGCCTTCCTTTCCCGCCTCATGGCTCCTCTGCCCCACCACCTGCGGGCTATGTGTCGGACCCCACCTGGATTAACTGCGCCCTTGGACGTGATGCCCCCCCCGCCAGGTTGGGTCTTGTGAACGCAAGATCTTTGACAAACAAAACGTTTATCCTGATGGATTTCTTCACTTACCGCGAACTTGACTTCCTCTGTGTGACGGAAACATGGCTGAGAGCCGGTGAGTCCGCCCCTCTTAATGAACTTCTGCCCCCGGAGTGTTCCTACTTTAATTCTCTGCGGTCGTCCGGCCGAAAAAGCAGAGGATTAGCAGTCGTTTTTAAAAATGACTTTAAATGCCGTCAGATCCACCTGCAATCCTCCTTTTCAAGCTTCGAACTGTGCATGTTTGAGCTGGGGGGGGCGTGGCCTCCAGCAACTGCTGAATTTCGGGAGATTTTCGGGAGAAAATTTCTTCCGGGAGGTTTTCGGGAGAGGCGCTGAATTCCGGGCGTCTCCCAGAAAATCCGGGGGGGTTGGCATGTATGGTTTAAGACCCCCTCGCCCTCTCTGCCGCCGGCGCAACGCGACCTTGTCCGCATGCGCAGAAAATGCGCACGTCATAGTCACCTACAGTGTTGCTTTGTGTGCAAGTTCTTAAATTAAATTTAACTTATCTGAACAATATCCAGTGTTGTGGTATTTCAATAACTGGAATCCAGTGTGCTGAGGGGCCCTATTGTGGTGAATCACACCTGAGACATCATAAATTAATCAAATATTTATTGGACACGTGAAATTAAATAATGTGATGAATAACTTTTTACAACGATTAATCGAGGGACCTAGATATCTGGTCAGGACACTCACTCTTTTGCCTTCACCTTCATTGCCCATTCATTTTTGGTGACTTTATATCTGGGGTGTCCAAACTTTTTCCACTGAGGGCCACACATGGAAAAATTAAAGCATGCGGGGGGCATTTTTATATTTTTCAATTTCAACCATAACAAAATAAAAGGATTTTTAAAATGTATTTTATCTTTAAGAGTCCCAGGGACCATAGAGGGTCTCAGTTATTAAAATGTTAAAAATAAGTCAAATTTGTATTATTATTTTTTATTTAACGCTTATAGTAAATCTCTATATCAACTTTAAAAAAAAGGTTTTATGGCTTTTCTGTCCCCCAAAAATTTGTTTTTATAGTGAAACTGAAATATGCAGTATTTAGTAATTAGAGCCCTAAAAGATGCAGGACACCACTGATTTGAAATATTTATTATTTTTGAGTAATCACAGTGAAAAGATAAATAAAATACCACTAAATATATTTGGGATCCAAAAGGTGCCCCACTCATAAAGTGATACATTTTTATTAGTTTTTTTTGTTACTTTCAACACTTACATTATGAGATCAACGTCAAATATACCTGTTGATTTTACGTTTGAACTATTTTGTTAGTTTTATGCTTTTATTTTGTTTTTTTAATGTTTTTATATGGCAACTAGACAATATATTCGATATTTACCACATAAAACATTTTAAAGTTAAATATTTGAACTAATTTGAGCTTTGAAAATAATTCATTATAACATGGACTATTTTGTCATTATTTTTTTTCACCAATGGCAAAAAAATTTAAAATAAATAATTGATTGATTGAAACTTGTAATTAGTAGATTGCACAGTACAGTACATATTCCGTACAATTGACCACTAAATGGTAACACCCCAATAAGTTTTTCAACTTGTTTAAGTCAGGTTCCACGTTAATCAATTCATGGTAAAGATGGTTTTTACATGGTAAAATAAAAACAAAAGAAAAAAAACAGCCTGCATGGCTGCTCTGTGTCGAAATTGCAACTTTTTCTTGATAGATTTCACCTAATTTCAATATTTTTAATGTTCTTTTTTATTTTTGCAATAGCATGTCCAGAATGTGTGGGGGGGCCGGTAAACAACTAGCTGCGGACCGCAAATTGCCCCCGGGCCGCACTTTGGGCACCCCTGCTTTATATACTCTGGACCTAGACGTTGAGTCCGTGACATACATGGCGGACAATAACTGATACAGACTGCTTTGCATGTCCAAAAGCATTCGACGTTTTCCGTAGTTTTTCCTCGTTAGCCGGGTAATACAAAACACAGGGTACCTTTTTTATCACATCCACGGGAGCCCGCATTCTCGTTGTCTCCGCTTCAACAAATGGACAAAGTTTTTCGGTAAGTAGAATCTGGACATTCGAAACTTTTCTTGCTGTCTGAGAAGTGTTGTATCCCAAATAGCTGCAATCGCTTTCTCTTAAGGCAGGGGCGCTCACACTTTTTCTGCAGGTGAGCTACTTTTCAATTGACCAAGTCGAGGAGATCTACCTCATTCCTATTTATAATTTATATTTATTTATTTATGAAAGAGACATTTTTGTTAACAAGTTAATAGTGTTTAATGATAATACAAGCATGTTTAACACACATAGATTCCTTTCTTTCATGAAGACAAGAATATAAGTTGGTGTATTTGATTCTGATGACTTGCATTGATTGGAATTAGACAATGGTGCTGATAACGTCCGCATTTTCAAATGGAGGAAAAAAAAAAAGTACTCCTTTCTGTCCAATACCATATGAAAGTGGTTGGATTCGGCATCTCATTTGTCCAACTTGCATACTCGTTTTTAAACACTTTGTTATGAGAGTAGCATATGTGTGTGGCCCTTTAATGTCTGGCAGCAGGTGAGTGACGTCAGTGAGTGTGCGGGTGGGCAAGCAAGTGAGAAAGCGGTCGCTGAGGGCGGGGGAGAAATACATTGGCATCAAACTCCGTAGCTTGCTAGCTTGTGCACGCTAGCTTTCTGAGACTCTTATTTTGTTAGCACAGGCAGGATGAAACAGGTCTTTTATGGTGAAGACAGGAACTATGCAGTCGGTCTTTAGAGTTTTGACAGTAGGTACGGAGTCTCTAGAAATAAAATGTGTTTCTCTGCGTCCGCCCTGTTAGTGATTTTTTTCTTAAATATGAGCTCGCAGCAGCCAGCGTCATCTCACAAGATCCTCGGGTGCCGAGAATGTCAAACAACTGACCAAAGTGAAGTCTTGGCATGATTGATGATTGCTCATTTTTATGTATATTTTTTAATGCCTGGCTTGAGATCGACTGACACACCCTCCGAGATCGACCAGTCGATCGCGATCGATGTAATGCCCACCCCTGTCTTAAGGTATTCATGTGTGATTTCCACACGTGTCTGTACATGTAGAATAATGAGAAACACGGGCATGACTGGATGACTCGCCTCCATCTTTCCAGTGGTTACCTCTGGTTGTTATAAAGCTGGCTGTAGCGGTTCTTTCTGACGTCACTTCCTGTGTGGGGCGCGATTTTTCTGGCGTCACTTCCTCTCCGAACTCAGTTCGTAAACGATCTACGAATCCATACAAAGCTAAGAGCCGGAAATTCATGAATTACACGGCGCATTTACCTGTGTAAAAAATTATCTAAGGAGGGGGACCTTAAACAAGGAATTAGTGTGGCCGAAACGGGGGTTAGTCTAAATAATTATTTGTTTAAGGGGTTATCCCGCTTAGTGCAGACATAGCCCAAGACAAACTAAACAGTCTTGTCACGATTGATAGAAAGCCCTTAGAATACAATGACCTTGATGAATGAGAACATCCATATGTGGTGAGTATTATTCTGCGTTGTGTAGTTTTTTAAGTAAGAGACACTACCATTCCGTCGTTTCATCATTTATTTGCCACGTCCTGTGTTGGAAACACGTAACACTTACACAAGTCTCTACTTTCTGGCGGAGTGATACCTCATCATCAAATGTCCGATAGAAGAGGAAATAAACAATATTCATTCATATAAAAATAATAATTTAAATTACATTAACAAAAATGGTTTATCACAAAAAAATACTAATTATGCAAAAGTTCACATACCTGTGTTGGAAACACATACACAGGTCTGTACTTTCTGGCGGAGTGATACCTGCGTAAATACCATGCGTAATTATGACCAAACATTTCAAACATTCTACGCTCTAATCCTTACTTAACAAAATTGTGCATGAAAAAATACTTAAAACAACACATCACTTATACATACAACATTAATGTTTTAACTTTTGAAGTATTATGAAAGTTTAGAAATAATAATTACACGAGAAACACGGAGCAATGAAGAACTATTACCTCATCATCAAAAGTCCGATAGAAGAGGAAGTAAATTTCCGAAAAAACAGCAGTCACTTCCTGCACCAGACATCCGGTTCTTCAAAATAAAACCAATACATCAAAATAAAACATAACACCCTGTCTCGTTCATAATATAGCGCAACAACATCACACTATTACACACAAACACAATTTTATAATTTTTGGGGGGATATGGGATGTATCGGCTTATTTCCGGACATCCGTTGGTTCACTCGCTAGCATTAGCTCGCTTGCTAAGAAGACATACCCCAGCAGGCATAAGACAAACATGTTGAGAACTTGTTAAATTAGGTCCTGATGTTGAGCAACTCAAACCTAACATGGGGGCAACATGCTTTCTGACAATGTTTAATCAATGTTGGGTTCTGACGTTGATTTGACCATTGAAATCTGGTCAATTTCCAACCAGTATTTTATGACACAAATACAATGTTGAAACAACATGCTTTTTGACGACGTTTATTCAATGCCAAGATGTGACTGTGATTTGACAATTGAATTTTGGTCATTTCCCAACCAACAACGTGGATGGTTGTGGCTTGTACAGCCCTTTAAAGGCCTACTGAAATGAGATGTTCTTATTTAAACGGGGATAGCAGGTCCATTCTATGTGTCATACTTGATCATTTCTCGATATGGCCATATTTTTGCTGAAAGGATTTAGTAGAGAACATCAACGATAAAGTTCGCAACTTTGGTCGCTAATAAAAAAGCCTTGCCTCTACCGGAAGTTGCAGACGATGTGTGCGTGACGTCACTGGTGTGAGGGCTTCTCACATCCTCACATTGTTTATAATGTGAGCCACCAGCAGCAAGAGCAATTCGGAACGAGAAAGCGACAATTTCCCCATTAATTTAAGTGAGGATGAAAGATTTGTGGATGAGGAAAGTTAGAGTGAAGCACAAAAAAAAAAAGAAAAAAAAAAGAAAAGGCGACGGCAATGGGAGAGTTTCAGATGTATTTACCAAGATAATTCTGGAAAATCCCTTATCGGCTTATTGTGTTAATAGTATTTTAGTGAGATTTTAAAGTCATACTTGAAAGTTGGATGGCTGCGGTGAACGCCAGTGTCTCTGAGAGAAGCAGAGGAGCTAAGATCACAGCTGCCTTTTTGAGCTGCAGGATGAGGTTGCATAATCCACTGACGTTTCCAGTAAGAGCCGACTTAATATCACAATTTTCCTATCCAAAAACTTGCTGGTTGACGTAGAGAAACATGTTTGCTTGACTGCTCTGTGTTAAAGCTTCACAACAAAGAAACACGGGTTGTGTTTCGGTGCTAAAGGCAGCAGCAATCCACCGCTTTCCACCAACAGCATTCTTATTTATAGTCTCCATTATTAACTGAACAAATTGCAAAAGATTCAGCAAAACAGATGTCCAAAATACTGTGTAATTATGCGATGAAAAGAGACAACTTTTAGCCGTGAGTGGTTCTGGGCTAATATTTCCGCTCCAACCAATAACGTCACAAACATGCGTCATCATTCCGCGACGTTTTCAACAGGAAACTCCGCGGAACATTTGAAATTGTAATTTAGTAAACTAAACCGGGCGTATTGGCATGTGTTGCAATGTTAATATTTCATCATTGATATATAAACTATCAGACTGCGTGGTCGGTAGTAGTGGCTTTCAGTAGGCCTTTAAGTCACTTGTGATTTGGGGCTATATAAGTAAACCTTGATTGATTAATTGATTAATCCAACATATTGTTGTACGGTATGCCGGCATTAGTATCGTACTGCGATAGTAATGAATCATATGCGGTATTATACCGCCTCTAAAAATTATCGGTCCCCCAACCCCGGTCCCATTGTTGTCGTCACGTCGTGTCATTGCTGGTTTACGAGACAACGAGCATGTTCGGCAGCACACAATCACAGAGTACTTACAAGCAGACAATGTGTGTAGACAGAAAAGGGAGAATGGATGCATTTTGGCTTAAAAATTCAAGATAAAGGTGAAGTTAAAACACTGAAACACCCTCAGGAAGAGGTGCTTTAAGACATGGCTAGCTAGCTAGCTAGCGACTAAAGTCCATCCGCACTCTGGAGTGTTGTAGCTACTTCTAAATCCCTAATCCTTGCCTCCATTTCGATAACTAAATTACGTTTCTTACAAGTATCATCCCTGCAGGACGAGGAATAGCTAAACATGCTTCACTACACACCGTAGCTCACCGGCGTCATTATGTAAACAAATGCCATTGGTGGAGTGGCCGTGCCAGAAACCTGAGGGTTGCAGGTTCGCTCCCCGCCTCTTGACATCCAAATCACTGCCGTTGTGTCCTTGGGCAGGACACTCACCCTTGCCTCCGGTGCCGCTCACACTCGTGAATGAATGAATGATAGGTGGTGGTCGGAGGGGCCGTAGGCGCGAACTGGCAGCCTCGCTTCTGTCAGTCTACCCCAGGGCAGCTGTGGTTACAAATGCAGCTTACCACCACCAGGTGTGAATGAATGATGGGTTCCCACTTCTCTATGAGCGCTTTGAGTATCTAATAATAGAAAAGCGCGATATAAAATCTAATCCATTATTATTATTATTTTAGATGCAAGCTGATATCATTCGATAGGGACAAGCGGTACAAAACGGATGGGTGGATGTTTTATTTGCTGATATCAACCCCCCTAGTAAATACTGTACATCAGTGGTCCCCAACCACCGGGCCGCAGAAGAATTTCTTATTAATTTTTATTTAAAAAAAATAAATAAATAAAAAAATGTTTTTTTTTTGTTTTTATCAAATCAACATAAAAAACACAATATACAATTACAATTAGTGCACTGACTACACAAACCTCCCTTTTTCATGACAAAAACGTCCCTTTTTCAAGAGAATGAAAAAAAAAAAAAAAAAAAAAAGGACCCCCCCAACCCCACCAAATTATTATTATCACAAATTATTAAGCGTTGACCGATCCGCGGATACAAAAAGGTTGGGGACCACTGCTGTACATTATTAGTACATTACTTGATAAAACTATAGCATACTTGCCAACCTTGAGACCTCCGATTTTGGAAGGTGGGGGGTGGGGGGGCGTGGTTAAGAGGGGAGGAGTATATTTACCGCTATATTCAAAGTCAAGTATTTCTTATATATATGTATATATATATATAATATATTTAATTCTATATATATATATATATATATATATAAATATATATATATATATTCAATTCTATATATATATATATATATATATATATATATATAAATAAAATAAATACTTGAATTTCAGTGTTCATTTATTTACACATTTACACATAACACTCACCTACTCATTGTTGAGTTAAGGGTTGAATTGTCCATCCTTGTTTTTCTAACCATATGCATGTACAGTAGATGGCAGTATTGTCCTGTTTAAGAATGTCACAACATTGCTGTTTGGCAGACGAACTGCTTTACGGTACACGAAAACGGACTGCTGTTGTTGTGTGTTGTTTTACCGCGCTGGGAGGACGTTAATGAAATTGCCTAACAATAAACCCACATAAGAAACCAAGAACTCACCCTCGATCGTTCTGCAGTTAAACGTCATTGGGCAGACACTTTCTTTATACATGTCACTCAGGTCTGCATGGAGCTGGAGGGGGCGCGGCCTCCAGCTCCGCCTGAAGGTCGGGAGATTTTCGGGAGAAAATTTGTCCCGAGAGGTTTCCGGGAGAGGCGCTGAATTTCAGGAGTCTTCCGGAAAATCCGAGAGGGTTGGCAAGTATGAATTATAGTAATTATTGTTGTACACTTTTTTTATACATTATTCATTATCTTGAAAAGTATTTTTATTATTAAAATGCCTGTTACTGTTACATCTGCGGTTAGGCGATGTGCAGGTAAATCGTCAGGGGAGAAAATGGATGCACCAGCGTGGTTGAGGCAGTGGACCACCGGTGAGTCAAAAACAAGGAAATGCAAGGCAAGGCAGCATGGGGTAGTCAGGGGTTGGGCTAAGGGTGTTGTTGGGGGCGGGGCGATTTTGGAGGCGTGGTTAAGAGGGGAGGAGTATATTTTACAGCTATCCACTCATTCATTTTTCTACCGCTTATTCCCTTTGGGGTCGCTGTGGGCGCTGTTGCCTATCTCAGCTACAATCGGGCGGAAGGCGGTGTACACCCTGGACAAGTCGCTACCTCATCGCAGTATGTGTAGAAATCTTTATTTATAATTGAATCACTGATTTATTTTTCAACAAGTTTTTAGTTATTTTTGTATCTTTTTTTCCAAATAGTTCAAGAAAGACCACTACAAATGAGCAATAATATGCACTATTATACAATTTAATAAATCAGAAACTGATAACATAGTGTTGTATTTTACTTTTTTATTTTTATTTTTCAACCAAAAATGCTTTGTTCTGATTAGGGGGTACTTGAATTATAAAAAACGTTCAAGGGGGTACATCTCTGGAAAAAAGGTTGAGAACCACTGCTCTAAAAGCCGTAAATATTATCGTCACATATTCATGCACAGTAGATGACAGTATTATCCTGTTTAAGAGTGTCACTAAATTGCTGTTTACGGCAGACGAAAACGTGACTGCTGTTGTTGTGTGTTGTTGCCGCGCTGGGAGGACGTTAATGAGACTGCCTAACAATAAACTCACATAAGAAACCAAGGCCACTTTTTTAATTTTTTTTTTTTTTTTTTTAACCATCTATTCTTTTCTCCCATACCCCCCGTTTACCTGTATGTCATCTTTTTTGTAAGGGGCGCTGGAAGCCGGCAGACCCGTCAGCGATCCTGTTCTGTCTCCCTGTAATGTTTGTCTGATCTTGAATGGGATTGTGCTGAAAATTGTAATTTTCCTGAAGGAACTCTCCTGACGGAATAAATAACGTACTATCTAATCTATCTAAGAACTCGCCCTCGATTATTCTACAGTTATAACGTCATTGGGCAGGCACTCTGTTTATATTGTGGGAAAGCGGACGTGAAAACAGGCTGTCGACACATCACTCAGGTCCGCATGGAGCAGGAGGGGGCGTGGCCTCCAGCTCCGCCTGAATTTCGGGATAATGTGCCTTCCATTGATATGATGGAGAGGTGAAGAATAAGGTTGATGCTTGATGTGACTATGCAATTACACCTCCCGATACATATTCTTACACCAGGAGAGACCATTCCAGTAACAATTAAACAGTCCATGTCCATACCACACGTTTCCTTCTCCATACATTCCCATCATTCTGACACAAGTACACAACCCAGCAGCAGGACAACTATTATGCAAGTTGGAACAGAAGGAACACTGCTCACAAGATGATCTCCAACAGGCAACTATTGTGCATGTTTCTGCTTAGGCTGTCATAGAAACAGATTCCATGATGGTGGTATGAGGGCCCCACATCCACAAGGGCGGCCTGTGCTCACAGCCTGATTAGTATTTAACGGAGAACACCAGGAATGGTAGAGTCTCCATTTGCACCATGTGCTCTCATGAAAATGTTCTACTATCTGCAACATGATTGGTTTTGTGTTGGCTCATACAGACTATATTGCCAAAAGTATTTGACTCACATATGAACTTTTGCAGCTATTACAGCTTCAACTCTTCTGGGAAGGCTGTCCACAAGGTTACGGAATGTGTTTATAGGAATTTTCCTTCATTCCTCCACAAGCGCATTGGTGAGGTCGAGAAGTCCTGGATCTCAATCTCCGTTCTAAATCATCCCAAAGGTGTTCTATTAGGTTCAGGTTATGACTCTGTGCAGGCCAGTCAAGTTCATCCACACCAGACTCTGTCATCCATACATTTATGGACCTTGCTTGCTTTGTGCACTGGTACACAGTCATGTTGGAAGAGGAAGAGGCCCGCTCCACACTGTTTCCACAAGGTTGGGAGCATGGAATTGTCCAAAATGTTTTGGTATCCTAGAGCATTCAAAGTTCCTCTCACTGGAACAAAGGGGCCAAGCCCAACTTCTGAAAAACAACCCCACACCATAATTCCTTCTCCACCAAATTTACCACTCGGCACAATGCAGTCGGAAATTTAGCGTTCTCCTGGCAACCTCCAAACCCAGACTCCTCCATTAGATTGCCGGATTGAAAAGTGTGATTCATCACTCCAAAGAAGGCGTCTCCACGGCTCTAGAGTCCAGTGGCGACGTGCTTTACACCACTGCATCCGACGCTTTGCATTTCACTTGGTGATGTATGGCTTAGATGCGGCTAAACGGCCATGGAAACCCATTCTATGAAGCTCTCTGCGTTCTGTACGTGGGCCAATTGGAAGGTCACATGAAGTTTGGAGCTCTGTAGCAACAGACTGTGCAGAAAGTCTTAGCACTATGCACTTCAGCATCCGCTGACCCCTCTGTCAGTTTACGTGGCCTACCACTTGGTGGCTGAATTGCTGTTGTTCCCAAACTCTTCCATTTTCTTATGATAAAGCCCACAGTTTGACTTTGGAAAATTAAGGAGCGGGGAAATTTCACGACTGGATTTGTTGCACAGGTGGCATCCTATGACAGTTCCACGCTGGAAATCACTGAGATCAACCCATCCTTTCTTGGCCGGGCCAAGTGATTAGAACACCTGATTCTGCTCATTTGGATGGGTAGCCAAATACTTTTGGCAATACTGTGTATTTAGAGAGCCACACAGACCTCTATGTGCAAACCAGATGTACCCTGTGAAGAACCCCAGAACTAATCTCAGGCAGGTGCAGGGTGTCCTCTGAAGTTTAACAAACAATACTTGGCATCATCTGGGTACATACTTGCCAACCCTCCTGGATTTTACGGAAGACTCCCGAAATTCAGCGCCTCTCCCGAAAACCTCCGGGGACAAATTTTCTCTTGAAATTCAGGCACAGCTGGAGGCCACGCCCCCTCCAGCTCCATGCGGACCTGAGTGAGGAGAGCCTGTTTTCACGTCCGCTTTCCCATAATATAAACAGCGTGCCTGCCCAATGACGTTATAACTGCAGAATGAACGAGGGCGAGTTCTTGGTTTCTTATGTGGGTTTATTATCAAGCAGTTTCATTAACGTCCTCCCAGCGCGGTAACAACACACGACAACAGCAGTCACGTTTTCGTCTACCGTAAAGCAGTTTGTCTGCCGTAAACGGCGATGTTGTGACACTCTTAAACAGGACAATACTGGCATCTACTGTACATGCATATGTTGAGAAAAATAGTGACAGAGAATAGAACAAGGATGGACAATTCAACCCTTAGTTCAACAATGAGTAGAGTGTTATGTGTGTGTATATATGTAAATAAATGAACACCGAAATTCAAGTATTTCTTTTTTATATGTATATATATATATATATATATATATATATATATATATATATATATATATATAACAGACGGAAACACCTCCTAGGTAACACATGAGCCAATCACCACGCCCCTATGCCTGCCTGTACCCACCCACTCTGTGCCCTATATAAACCTTTGTATGTGAATGCTTCCATTAAAATCTCCTGATGATTGAGGGAACCCCTCATGAAACAGTTCTGTAGAGATGAAGTAGTTTTGTCATTTTTCCCCACACATACATACATACATACATACATACATACATACATACATACATATATATATATATATCTATATGAAATACTTGACTTGGTGAGTTGTATCTGTAAATATACTCCTCCCCTCGTAACCACGCCCCCCACACCCACCTCCCGAAATCGAAGGTCTCAAGGTTGGCAAGTATCTCTGGGTTGAAGACATTGGTGCCATGGACTCGCCTGCCTGTTCCCAAATCCTGTATCCAATGTACTCTAGGTCCTCTGAGACAACATGTCTTCTTTCATGCACCATTGCCAATTTGTGCTACTGACTGTCCAGGAGTTGACAGATGCCTCAATCCAGGTCTCAGACATGTTCCCTCCGGAGAGCAATTTACACTTTTTTGCACTTTTATGATTCTGAATCCAGACCTTAATGGGGCGATAATTAGGATTTCCATTGATGATTAGTTTGTTACTGTTAGAAAAATTGTGTAAATTCTTTGTAAATTATCAAAAAACTTTCAGCTCTCTTTGCTTCCACTGAGTAGTTGAGAGCTGTCCTTCTTCGACCAAGCAAGGTCTTGGAACATTCCGCTGTGTACGTTGGAATGCGACGAGAGGGGTTTTCTTTTGTCCTCAATGACCTGCCGAAGCTGAAACCAGGACGAGCCCGGGCCCGAAGCATCATCTTCTTTTGTCTTCGATGTGACCGAAAACAATGACTGTTTATATACTCCCCATTCCTGTTTTGCCGTAGCTGAGACCAGGACGAGCCCGGGCCCGAGGCATCGTCTACTTTTGTCTTCAATGTGACCGAAAACAGTGACTGTGTGTATGTTCCCAATCCTGTTTTGACATATGTTGTTGCGTAAACATTGAACACCTAAATAAAAGAGGAGACGAAAACCTTTTCGTCAGAGCTTGGTGCAGGAACTCTGCAAGGTGTACAGAGGCCATGTCTCTCCTCATGATCTGAGTCCAAATTTAAGTCTGTCTCTGTTTGATTCCTTGCCTTTTTGTCTTGTTTAATAGATGTCAACAGTGTTTGAACCTGACAGTTACCTAGTTTGTTACCGCATTCCACTATCTACCCAATGTGTATCGGTCATCAAATAGGATTCAAAGTTGTTTTTATTGACTTCCTTTTCTCATCTACTGCCGTGAAACAAAAATGTAGAAATTCACTCAAGTGTGAAAGGGTAGACAGATTGATAATGAATTGTCTGAGTGATTCATGAAGGCATCTCCTCCTCTGGCTGGGAGCAGATGTTCAGCGTAGACCACATAGAACATGACTCTAGAAGCATGTGCAGTCCAGAGTGCAGCCCATATGGAGGCTGGGTAGAAACACCATTTAGTTAAATCTACTCCCCTCCGACAGGGCCACAAGTTGCTGTTATCCTGGAACCAATGTCATCCTCTGGACCGATGCTCTATTTTCAGACTTGGGTCCTGAGCTGCTGAGAGGGGCTTAGTGGAGGTTGGGATCTATAATTCTGTAGTTAACATCTGCCCTATGTGCAAGCTGCTGCTCCTTGGCTCCCCAGCAGGCATCCTTATCATAAAGAATGCAAGTTGCCTGCAGGAAGAAGTGGAAATGCACTTCATATTTTTCATGCATCAAAACCTCGGCTTGGGTTGCATCTTTCAGCGTTTCTAGATTTCCGGCTGGTAATTCGATGAGAACATGCCATAATGTGGGATTTGCGCGCCGACTCAGCATTGCTATGAGCAGTGTAATCAATTATCAAAGGTCAATCATCTGTACAAAGACAACCAAAAAAAACAAAACGCTACACAATACAGATTAACAGGTGGAGATCAAGCTCGGCAATCCTGGATTGATTCCCTGAACAAGCCGGCAACTGAGAATTTCACTCATATTGTGCATCATTTAATTTGAATGGAAATGTCATGATGTAATTGGGCAGGATGTCAATGCACTCCCATTGGAATGAGTGCCAACATCATTATAGAACACCGGCGACCTATGACTGAACTTACAGCTGCTGTGATCAAAATAAACAATGCAAAAAGTCGCAGGAACGTTACAAAGATTCAGGTCGTGACTCAAAAGTAAACTTCTGTTCAGTTTGGAATTTTGCCAATCTCCACAATCTCAGTCTAAGAGAAAAACACCACTTTCACTTTCCTGTGCGTTCTAAATAATGAAAAATGTCTAGTACTGGGGTCTGCAACCTGTGGCTCTTTAGCGCTGCCTTTGTGACTCCATGGAGCTTTTTCAAAAATGTATGAAAATTTAAAAAAATGGGGAGAAAATATATATTTTTGTTTTAATAGGGTTTCTTGGGAGGACAACATGACACAAACCTCCCTAATAGTTAGAAATCACACAGTTTATATTAAACATGATTCTCTGATGCATACTTGCCAACCTTGAGACCTCCGATTTCGGGAGGTGGGGGGTGGGGGGTGTGGTCGGTGGTTGGGCGAGGGGCCTGGTTGGGGGAGGGGCGTAGGTAAGAGGGGAGGAGTATATTTACAGTTATCCATCCATCCATTTTCTACCGCTTATTCCCTTTTGGGGTGGCAGGGGACGCTGGTGCCTATCTCAGCTACAGTCGGGCGGAAGGCGGTGTACACCCTGGACAAGTCACTAATTAATCGCAGTATGTGTAGAAATCTTTATTTATAATTGAATCACATGTTTATTTTTCCACAAGTTTTTAGTTATTTTTATATCTTTTTTCCCAAATAGTTCAAGAAAGACCTCTACAAATGAGCAATATTTTGCACTGTTACACAATTTAATAAATCAGAAACTTTTGACATCCATCCATCCATTCATTTTCTACCGCTTATTCCCATTTGGGGTGGCGGGGGGCGCTGGTGCCTATCTCAGCTACAATTGGGCAGAAGGCGGTGTACACTCTGGACAAGTCGCCACCTCATCGCAGTATGTGTAGAAATCTTTATTTATAATTGAATCACTTGTTTATTTTTCAACAAGTTTTTAGTTATTTTTATATCTTTTTTTCCAAATAGTTCAAGAAAGACCACTACAAATGAGCAATATTTTGCACTGTTATACAATTTAATAAATCAGAAACTGATGACATAGTGCTGTATTTTACTTTGTTATCTGTTTTTTCAACCAAAAATGCTTTGCTCTGATTAGGGGGTAATTGAATTTAAAACATTTTCACAGGGGGTACATCTCTGAAAAAAAGTTGAGAACCATTGCAGTAGAGGGTAGCTACTAGCGAGGTTGAGCTGGTAATAACCTGGGTTACGACCCGCCATTAATTACTACTGCTGCTGCATTGCCATTGCTTACCAAACCATTGCAACGTCACAAGGAAGCATTTTTTTTAATCAGAGGAATGACAAATATTTGGAATTAGTGCTGAAAGATACAACAACCCATAAGTCGGCATCCATCATTGTGAGAGCGGACATTCTGAGTCACTGTTTAATGTTATGATTTGAAATGTTCAGCTAAAATATTCCAAGGCGCTCACTCAGTCTGGCATTAGTGGTAGCAAACACAGAATGTGCTTTTCTATGTTGTTGACGGACGTAGCATTTGTTGCTATGTGAAATCAATGCGGAAAGTAGTTGCGTAAAATGAGCAAAATACTGTGCGAGTACTTTTTCACTATTTAGAAAAGAGAAGGTGTTCTTGTCTCACGAAGAGAGTGTGGATGATGGGGGAACTTCCTAAAAACAAAAGTTGCAGTTTTCCTTTAAAAGTCAAAGTCTACCACAATTCTAGCAAATTTTGTTTGGATTAAAATTTTACGTTGTTTTTTTTTCTGGACATTTTCAATATTGTACATTGCTTCACTAATTTTACGGGTTCAGTTTTCATAGTCATCTGTTGGCCTGTGATTGTCACACCGCGGTGAGGGAAGTCTTGTCTTGGTTTTTCTGTCTTGTGGTTTACATGTTTTATTTTGATAAGCTACCCTCTTGTTTCAGATCACGGGCCTTTCCTCTTGCGTCACCAGTCTGACGTCATCCCTGATTGTTTCCACCTGTTTCCCATCATACCCATATCCTATTTAAGCTCACGCTTCCTCTTGTCCTGTGCCGGATCGTCTCGTCTAACGTGCCTTTCTAGTGTCAATGTCCATGTCCATGAAAACCTCCTTGTCTTGCTCCTTTTTCCCTGGTTCTCCTTTTTGGATCAAGCAGTCGTTTGCTGTAATTTTGAGTTTACTTTTTCCTCCCTCGAGCGCCCTTTGTTATCCTTCGTCTACCTAATTGGTGAGTTTTTTGTTTTTCCAAATTTCGTACAGTTTGCCTCATTGATTGAGTGATTTTTGTTTATTCCTATTTAGTGTATATATATATATACATATATATATATATATATATATATATATATATATATATATATATATATATAAATAAATGATAAATGGGTTGTACTTGTATAGCGCTTTTCTACCTTCAAGGTCCTCAAAGCGCTTTGACACTACTTCCACATTTACCCATTCACACACACATTCACACACTGATGGAGGGAGCTGCCATGCAAGGCGCCAACCAGCACCCATCAGGAGCAAGGGTGAAGTGTCTTGCTCAGGACACAACGGACGTGACGAGGTCGGTTCTAGGTGGGATTTGAACCAGTGACCCTCGGGTTGCGCACGGCCACTCTCATATATATATATATATATATATATATATATATATATATAGATCGTTTGTGTTTTTTCCTCCTGTTGGAGCGCTTTTGGTTAATTCTTATAGTTATTCTATTTTTGTTAGCTTTTCTTAGATTAGTATTCCTCCTTATTTTTCGGAGTGAATTTGATTTACCTGTTTATTCTCGGAATTGTTTTACGCGTATTGTAATGATTCTTGCGAGATACTTTTTGCAGTGGAGGTAAAAAGTTATTTCAAAATAAAAGCTTTATTTTTTTAACTTTCTCTCTGCATCTGGGTCCTCTCCTTACTCCGAGTCGTAACAGTGATTGACTGCAGTTGACTATTCCAGCCGGGATAGACTCCAATTCCCTACTATCCTGAACAAACTGATAGATTTTTTTCAGGGGTGTGCAAAGAAACAACTCACTGATAACTGTAAACTTCGGCTGTCAACCCATTAACGCATAGTATTAAATAGATAGAAATATTGCGTTACCAAATATGAATTAAGATTGTTTTGTGTTTGTTTTGATAGTTAGAGCGACGTGCTCTGTGCCCACTTAAGCTTCAAAACAAACTTTGATGGAATTTTTGAGGTAATTATAGGTGTGCGTGTATTCACACAGCTGGCTGGCTCTCCGCAGTGGTCACTTAGAACGTTTCACGCTTGAATATGCAAATTTTGAGTCGCGGCCGGACTGCTGTTTTTAGAGTTGAACTGCATTTGCGTTGTTTTTGTCACCACTATACACCGAATGCAGCCCCCACAATCCCGAAAGGGATAAGCGGTAGAAAATGAATGAATACAGATACACCTACAGTCGTGGTCAAAAGTTTACATACACTTGTGAAGGACATAAAGTCATGGCTGTCTTGAGTTTCCAATAATTTCTACAACTCTTGTTTTTTTGTGATAGAGTGATTGGAGCACATACTTGTTTGTCACAAAAAACATTCATGAAGTTTGGTTCTTTTGTGAATTTATAATGGGTCTACTGAAAATGTGACCAAATCTGCTGTGTCAAAAGTTTGTTAATATTTGGTTACATGTCCCTTGGCAAGTTTCACTGCAATAAGGCGCTTTTTGTAGCCATCCACACTTCTGGTTTAATTTTTTTACCACTCGTCTTGACAAAATCGGTGCAGTTCAACTCAATTTGTTGGTTTTCTGACAAGGACTTGTTTCTTCCGCATTGTCCACATGTTTAAGTTCGGACTTTGGGAAGGCCATTCTTAAACCTAAAAGCTAAATTTTTGTTTAATCTGACCACAGAACTTTCCTCCAGAAGGTCTTATCTTTGCCCTTGTGATGTAAGATGAAGCGAAAATTGAGCTGTTTGGCCACAATTCCCAGCAATATGTTTGGAGGAGTAAATGTGAAGCCTTTAATCCCAGGAGCACCATTCTTAACGACAAGCATGGTGGTAGTATTATGCTCTGGGTTTTTTTCGCTACCAATGGAATTGATGCTTTACAGAAAGTCAATGGGACCGTGAAAAAGGAGGATTACTTCCAAATTTTTCAGGACAACCTACAAATCCCGTTTCCATATGAGTTGGGAAATTTTCTTAGATGTAAATATAAACGAAATATAATGATTTGCAAATCCCTTTCAACCCATATTCAAATGAATGCACTACAAAGACAACATATTTGATGTTCAAACTCAAACTTTTTTTTTTTTGTACATAATTGATTTAAAATTTCATGGCTGCAACACGTGCCAAAGTAATTGGGAAAGGGCATGTTCACCACTGTGTTACATCACCTTTTCTTTTAACAACACTCAATAAACGTTTGGGAACCGAGGAAACTAATTGTTGAAGCTTTGAAAGTGGAATTCTTTCCTGTTCTTGTTTTATGTAGAGCTCTAATCGTTCAACAGTCCCGGGTCTACGCTGTCGTATTTTACGCTTCATAATGCGCCACACATTTTGAATGGGAGACAGGTCTGGACTGCAGGCGGGCCAGGAAAGTAACCGCACACTTATTTTACAAAGCCACGCTGTTGTAACACGTGCTGAATGTGACTTGGCATTGTCTTGCTGAAATAAGCAGGGGCGTCCATGAAAAAGACGGCGCCTAGATGGCAGCATATGTTGTTCCAAAACCTTTATGTACCTTTCAGCATTAATGGTGCCTTCACAGATGTGTAAGTTACCCATGCCTTGGCCACTAATGCACCCCCATACCATCACAGATGCTGGCTTTTGAACTTTGCGCCGATAACAGTCTGGATGGTTCGCTTCCCCTTTGGTCCGGATGACATGATGTCGAATACTTTCAACAACAATTTGAAATGTGGACTCGTCAGACCACAGAACACTATTCCACTTTGCATCAGTCCATCTTAGATGATCTCGGGCTCAGAGAAGCCGGTTTGGGAAAAAATCGATTCAAATACGAATCGAATCGAATACGTTGTGCGATTCAGAATCGATTATCATTTTTAAAAAATTAGATGTATTTATTTATTTTTTAATCAATCTAACAAACCACTACACAGCAATACCATGACAATGCAATCCAAAACCAAACCAAAACCTGACCCAGCAACACTCAGAACTGCAATAAACAGAGCAATTGAGAGGAGACACAAACACGACACAGAACAAACCAAAAGTAGTGAAACAAAAATGAATATTATCAACAACAGTATCAATATTAGTTATAATTTCAGCATAGCAGTGATTGAAAATCCCTCATTGACATTATCACCTGCACTGGCTTCCTGTGCACTTAAGATGTGACTTTAAGGTTTTACTACTTACGTATAAAATACTACACGGTCTAGCTCCATCTTATCTTGCCGATTGTATTGTACCATATGTCCCGGCAAGAAATCTGCGTTCAAAGGACTCCGGCTTATTAGTGATCCCCAAAGCCCAAAAAAAGTCTGCGGGCTGTAGAGCTTTTTTCATTTCGGGCTCCAGTACTCTGGAATGCCCTCCCGGTAACAGTTCGAGATGCTACCTCAGTAGAAGCATTTAAGTCTCACCTTAAAACTCATTTGTATGCTCTAGCCTTTAAATAGACTCCCTTTTTAGACCAGTTGATCTGCCGTTTCTTTTCTTTTTCTTCTATGTCCCACTCTCCTTTGTGGAAGGAGTCCGGTCCGATCCGGTGGCCATGTACTGCTCGCCTGTGTATCGGCTGGGGACATCTCTGCGCTGCTGATCAGCCTCCTCTTGGGATGGTTTCCTGCTGGCTCCGTGTGAACGGGACTCTCGCTGCTGTGTTGGATCCGCTCTGGACTGGACTCTCGCGACTGTGTTGGATCCATTATGGATTGATCTTTCACAGTATCATGTTCTCATAGTCATCATTGTCACGACGTCCCACTGGGTGTGAGTTTTCCTTGCCCTTATGTGGGCCTACCGAGGATGTCGTAGTGGTTTGTGCAGCCCTTTGAGACACTAGTGATTTAGGGCTATATAAGTAAACATTGATTGATTGATTGATCATTAGACATTTATAAAAATAAAAAAGAACAATAGTGTCACAGTGGCTTACACTTGCATCACATCTCATAAGCTTGACAACACACTGTGTCCAATGTTTTCACAAAGATAAAATAAGTCATATTTTTGGTTTGTTTAATAGTTAAAACAAATTTACATTATTTCAATCAGTTGATAAAACATTGTCCTTTACAATTATAAAAGCTTTTAAAAAAAATCTACTACTCTGCTAGCATGTCAGCAGACTGGGGTAGATCCTGCTTAAATCCTATGTATTGAATGAATACAGAATCGTTTTGAATCGGAAATATATCGTTTTTGAATCGAGAATCGCGTTGAATCGAAAAAAAAATCGATATATTATCGAATCGCGACCCCAAGAATCGATATTGAATCGAATCGTGGGACACCCAAAGATTCACAGCCCTACTGGCTAGTATGTTATATTTTTGCATTTTTGTTCTGTTTGGGCTTTTCATCCTTCACATGCAATTTCTACAAATATTTAAAAAAAAAAACTTACCGCAAACAGCCTGAGGACGTTGGCCACCATGATGGATACGGAGCTGCTGGAGGCTCCAATCACACCAACCACCCTCTCTGGCTTGGGGATAATTGGTGGCTCTCCGTTAGAGCAGCGCACATCCGAGTTGTCCTTTTGGATCAGGGCTTGGACAAAAGTCAGCGACTGCTCCAAGGCGTAGGTATCTCTGGAGCAAGTGTCCAGTATTCGGGCCCCCAGCGTGATATTGGGCAGCAGGTCAGGATCGCCGTTAATCTGATCCATGGCGTACAGCATGGCCTCCAGTCGATGGATTCCCTTTTCCCTTTTGATGTCCCCGCAGGCGACTCCTACTGGCCCCCGGGAATGTAGCGGGAACAGCCCTCCTAGGGTGATGTCGCCCTCGATTTTGATGGACTGGGGCTGCACGCCCTGTTGGGCCCACGTTCCCGAAAGGTGACCCACCAGCAGCACCCACGGCCACAACAGTCGGGACCAGTTCCAGAGCGAGCTGCACTGACGAGAAGAGAGAGCTTCTGACGTCATGATGCTGACCAGCAGAGGTACTTGGAGCACCGCGCCTCTCCTTCTACCTTTGGCACCTGCAGACATTCATAGAGGTTTTGACTTATAGCTTAGCATTTTTAATAGCTTATAAATATTGGTAAGTGTGTTTCCTTCAACGCAGTATGCATAAATATACTCCCTGGGCACTTCATTGGCTACACTCCCTCAAATAAATGAGCTGTAAAACTTGACACAGCCGTAACAACAATATAAATTCTCAGGTTTTATGGATGAAAGGTACTCATTTAAAATAGGTTTATTACCGGGCTTGTTGTTTGCAATGGCATAAATATGATTGTTTGTTGTATTAGAAAATCCAAAACCAGTGAAGTTGGTACGTTGTGTAAATCGTAAATAAAAACAGAATACAATGATTTGCTAATCCTTTTCAACCTATATTCAATTGAATAGTTTAGTTTATTAAGGATCCCCATTTGTCTACACCGCAGTGGAGACTATTCTTCCTGGGGTCCAGGCCAAAAAAACATCACACAATCACAAAACAAAAGATTAAAATGCAGTACAACATGATCCGATAATAAAATGTCATAATACAAAAATAGCAACAACAAAGAACCAAATAAATTACTTATGCTACATAATAATTTTCATACAAAAGATAAAAAATAGCAATATAAAAATAGATATACCGTGTACAGTGGGGCAAAAAAGTATTTAGTCAGCCACCGATTGTGCAAGTTCTCCCACTTAAAATGACGACAGAGGTCTGTAATTTTCATCATAGGTACACTTCAACTCTGAGAGACAGAATGTGGGAAAAAAAATCCAGGAATTCACATTGTAGGAATTTTAAAGAATTTATTTGTAAATGATGGTGGAAAATAAGTATTTGGTCAACCATTCAAAGCTCTCACTGATGGAAGGAGGTTTTGGCTCAAAATCTCACGATACATGGCCCCATTCATTCTTTCCTTAACACGGATCAATCGTCCTGTCCCCTTAGCAGAAAAACAGCCCCAAAGCATGATGTTTCCACCCCCATGCTTCACAGTAGGTTTGGTGTTCTTGGGATGCAACTCAGTATTCTTCTTCCTCCAAACACGACGAGTTGAGTTTATACCAAAATGGATACATGGATGATACAGCAGAGGATTGGGAGAATGTCATGTGGTCAGATGAAAACAAAATAGAACTTTTTGGTATCAACTCAACTTGTCGTGTTTGGAGGAAGAAGAATACTGAGTTGCATCCCAAGAACACCACACCTACTGTGAAGCATGGGGGTGGAAACATCATGCTGTGGGGCTGTTTTTCTGCTAAGGGGACAGGACGATTGATCCGTGTTAAGGAAAGAATGAATGGGGCCATGTATCGTGAGATTTTGAGCCAAAACCTCCTTCCATCAGTGAGAGCTTTGAATGGTTGACCAAATACTTATTTTCCACCATAATTTACAAATAAATTATTTAAAATTCCTACAATGTGAATTCCTGGATTTCTTTTTCACATTCTGTCGCTCACAGTTGAAGTGTACCTATGATGAAAATTACAGACCTCTGTCATCATTTTAAGTGGGAGAACTTGCACAATCGGTGTCCGACTGAATACTTTTTCCCCCACTGTATATATTTTTGCAAAGATTAAACAAAGAACCAATGACCTAAAATATACACATTAGTGTACCAAAGACAAACAATAAGTGACGAAAAAGTACCATCCATACATTTTCTGCTGCTTATCCCATAATCAATAAAATACTCAATAGTCAATAAAAACAGTCATGACATTAGGTACAATCTGGAATAATCTCTTTCCGCAATACTTCTCCTCTTAGTCTATTCTTAAAACCTACTATGCTGGTGATTGATAGCAGATATTGTGGAAGTCGATTCCAGTGAGTGATTGCCCGATACATTACTGTCTTTTTCAAAACATCAGTTTTGGGTTTAAGACGAGTGAGAGCACCTCTTAGGGCTAGCCTGGTACCGTAGTTGTGACTTTCCCTAGCAAGCAACAGCTGAGAATACAGATATGAAGGTTTATGGTATGCATGGATGTTTTTTAAAAATAGAATCAAACTACACCCTAGTCTTTCAGCAACTTTCATCCATGACAATTCATGATGCATAGATGAATAGACTGCAAAGACAAGATACTTAACATTCAAACTGGAAAACTTTGTTATTTTTGGCAAATATTAGCTCATTTGGAATTTGAGGCCTGCAACATGTTTCAAAAAATCTGGCACAAGTGGCAAAAAACTGAGAAAGTTGAGGAATGCTCATCAAACACTTATTTGGAGCATCCCACAGGTGAACAAGCTCATAGAGAACAGGTGGGTGCCATGATTGGGTATAAAAGCAGCTTCCATGAAATGTTCAGTCATTCACAAACAAGAATGGGGTGAGGGTCACCACTTTGTGAACAAATGCGTGAGAAAATTGTCAAACAGTTTAAGAACAACATTTCTCAACGAGCTATTGCAAGGAATTTAGGGATTTCACCCTCTACGGTCCGTAATATCATCAAAAGGTCCAGAAAATCTGGAGAAATGACTGCACGTAAGCGATTTATATTACGGACATTCTATCCCTCAGGCGGTACTGCATTAAAAATCGACATCAGTGTGTAAAGGATATCACCACATGGGCTCAGGAACACTTCATAAAACCACTATCAGTAACTACAGTTGGTGGCTAAATTTGTAAGTGCAAGTTAAAACTGTACTATGCAAAGCGAAAGCCATTGATCAACAACACCCAGAAACGCAGCCAGCTTCGCTGGGCCCAAGCTCTTCTAAGATGGACTGATACAAAGTGGAAAAGACTTCTGTGGTCTGACGAGTCAACATTTTAAAATTGTTTTTGGAAACTATGGACGTTGTATCCTCCGGAACAAAGAGGAAAACAACCATCCAAATTGTTATAGTCGCAAAGTTAAAAAAAACAGCATCTGTGATAGTATGGGTGTGTATTGGTGCCCAAGGCATTGGTAATTTACACATCTGTGAAGGCACCATTGATGCTGAAAGGTACATACAGGTTTTGGAGCAACATATGTTGCCATTCAAGCAACGTTTTCATGGACGACCCTGCTTATTTCAGCAAAAATGGCTTTGGCTTTGCATAGTAGAGTTTTAAATTCCACTTACAGATGTAGCGACCAACTGTAGTTACTGACAGTGGTTTTCTGAAGTGTTCCTAAGCCCATGTGGTGATATCCTTTACACACTGATGTCGCTTTTTGATGCAGTATCGCCTGAGGGATAGAAGGTCCATAATATCATCGCTTACGTGCAGTGATTTCTCCATATTCTCTGAACCTTTTGATATTACAGACCGTAGAGGGTGAAATCCTTAAATTCCTTGCAATAGCTGGTTGAGAAATGTTGTTCTTAAACTGTTCGACAATTTGCTCACGCATTTGTTCACAAAGTGGTTACTTTCGCCCAATCCTTGTTTCTGAACAACTGAGCATTTCATGGAAGTTGCTTTTATAACCAATCATGGCCCCCACCTGTTCCTAATTAGCCTGCACACCAGTGGGATGTTCCCAATAATTGTTTGATGAGCATTCCTCAACTCTTTCAATCTTTTTTGCCACTTGTGCCGGCTGTTTTGAAACATGTTGCAGGCATCAAATCCCAAATGAGCTAATATTTGCAAAAAGTAAACTTTTCCAGTTCGAACGATAAATATCTTGTCTTTGCAGTCTATTCAGATAGGTTGAAAAGGATTAGCAAATCATTGTATTGTGTTTTTATTTATGATTTACATAACTTGCCAACTTCACTGGTTTTGGGGTTTGCACTTAAACTGGCTCATATTTGTGAAATGTCTAAGTTCTATACTTTGTTAATTTTATCGTTTTATTTGCCTTACAAACACACAAAATACTTACTGTGTTGTGTATGCAAACAACTGCTTTGGGTTCTGTTTGAGATGTTTGAATTTTAGTATTTTAGATTTAATGAACAAAGTATCATGGAATTTTCTGACTGATCCCTTTCTGTAATAAAAAAATAGTTCCCTAAAACCAAAAAAACTGAGGTTTATTTATTTGAATCGGCAGTTGTTTCCAGACGTTTTTTCAATTGAATTGATTGGATAGTGAAGGTGTACTTACAGTAAATAAATAAATAAATGGGTTGTACTTGTATAGCGCTTTTCTACCTTCAAGGTACTCAAAGCGCTTTGACACTACTTCCACATTTACCCATTCACACACACATTCACACACTGATGGAGGGAGCTGCCATGCAAGGCGCCAACCAGCACCCATCAGGAGCAAGGGTGAAGTGTCTTGCTCAGGACACAACGGACGTGACGAGGTTGGTTCTAGGTGGGATTTGAACCAGTGACCCTCGGGTTGCGCACGGCCACTCTCCCACTGCGCCACGTCCCGTCCCCAGTAGTGCTTATAAGTGTATGAATATCATTAGGACATGTGTGCTGTTTGAGAAATATGATTTGCAATTGATCGCAGCCTGCTGGTATTTCTGCGGTGCACATCAAATGTATCCCTTTTCCAGTCAAAACATGAAGAAAAACCATCAATATCCATAAGGCATGCATCAATGAGTAAATATGGGAGACTTTTATCATGGCTGCCTCAGAGCCCAACATCTTAAACATTATAAATTTTGCAAACTAGAAAACATCTCTGTAGTGCAGCCAAGAGATGCAACATTTAGCTTACAGCACAAATATTGCATTAATGTAGCCTATATTTATTCATGTTCGAGATTGTAATATTTAACATGAAATAATTGAACACATTTTTTAAGAGAATTTCTAGTTTTTGATATTATATTTTATATATATTTATTTTGTGTTAAAACTAAATTGAAATGAAAAACAAATACATTTATGAAGTAATATATATTATGTTGTATATTTGTAGAATGTATTTATGTGTATGAGATTGTAATATTTAAATATTTAAATAGACTCCCTTTTTAGACCAGTTGATCTGCCGTTTCTTTTCTTTTTCTCCTATGTCCCACTCTCCCGTGTGGAGGGGGTCCGGTCCGATCCGGTGGCCATGTACTGCTCGCCTGTGTATCGGCTGGGGACATCTCTGCGCTGCTGATCAGCCTCCGCTTGGGATGGTTTCCTGCTGGCTCCGCTGTGAACGGGACTCTCGCTGCTGTGTTGGATCCGCTTTGGACTGGACTCTCGCGACTGTGTTGGATCCATAATGGATTGATCTTTCACAGTAGCATGTTCTCATAGTCATTATTGTCACCGACGTCCCACTGGGTGTGAGTTTTCCTTGCCCTTATGTGGGCCTACCGAGGATGTCGTAGAGGTTTGTGCAGCCCTTTGAGACACTAGTGATTTAGGGCTGTATAAGTAAACATTGATTGATTGATTGATTGAATATTTAATATGAAATAATTTATGACATTTTTAAGATACTTTTTACACACACACATATATATATATATATATATATATATATACACACACACACATACAAACCCCGTTTCCATATATATTGTATATATATATATATATATATATATATATATATACATACACATATATATGTATAAAATAATAAATTTATAAATACAAATGTTTACATTATTTGTAACCTGTATCACTTATACATACATATATATATACATATGTGTATATATATATATACACATGAATATATATATATATTTTGATTGATTGAAACTTTTATTAGTAGATTGCACAGTACAGTACATATTCCGTACAATGGACCACTAAATAGTAACACCGAATAAGTTTTTCAACTTGTTTAAGTCGAGGTCCACGTTAATCAATTCATGGTAATTCATGGTTTAATATATATACATATATGTATGTATATATACATATTTATATATATATTATATATATACTTATATGTATATATATACACATATATGTATATATGTATGGATATATATATTTATATATATATTATAGCTTCGCGGTGGCAGAGGGGTTAGTGCGTCTGCCTCACAATACGAAGGTCCTGCAGTCCTGGGTTCAAATCCAGGCTCGGGATCTTTCTGTGTGGAGTTTGCATGTTCTCCCCGTGAATGCGTGGGTTCCCTCCGGGTACTCCAGCTTCCTCCCACTTCCAAAGACATGCACCTGGGGATAGGTTGATTGGCAACACTAAATTGGCCCTAGTGTGTGAATGTTGTCTGTCTATCTGTGTTGGCCCTGCGATGAGGTGGCGACTTGTCCAGGGTGTACCCTGCCTTCCGCCCGATTGTAGCTGAGTTAGGCGCCAGCGCCCCCCGCGATCCCGAAAGGGAACAAGCGGTAGAAAATGGATGGATGGATGGATATTATATGTATACTTATATGTATATATATACACATATCTATGTATATATATATATATATACACACACACATATCTGTGTATGTATGTATATATATATATACATACACACATATGTATATATATACACACACACATATTTATATACACACACACACACACACAAACACATATATATACATACATACACACATATGTGTCTGTGCATATGTATATATACTTACATACATTTTAAAAATATTAATGAATATATAAATAAATAAATAAAACATTTTATATTGTTTATAACCTGTATTAATTACATGGTTTTCAAGCAGAATGAAAACAGACGTGTACGAGATTGAAGAATTTGACATGGAAAAAATATAACACATTTTAAATGTTTTTTTTAAGACTTTTTCTAATGTTTTTTTAAATTATTTTTATATTTTGTGTTTAAAAAGTAAAATATATTTTAATACATTAATAAAATTAGATTTATTTTATTGTTTTTAATTAAATAGATAAATATATTTTTTACTTGTGACATGGTTCGAGAGCTGCCATCAACCTGTAAAACACTCAAGCATCATTCTGCACATCTGTGCCAGCATTTAGGTAATATCAACATCAGCAACTTACCTGTCCATTCTTCATGGACCACTTTTATTTCCCTCCATCACACGTGCTCCATTGCATCCATCCTCCCCAGGTGCGGATCTATCCTCTCGGGGCAAGGCTCTCCTCACCACACCGACGATAAGTCCTTTATCATCTCCGTTGCAAGAAAAAAAAAATAACCAGAGCACACGCAAAACTGTGATTCTTCACAACTAATATGAAATGCTGACTTTGGAATCTTTAGAGTACGGATGGTGTCATCATGGCAGAGTCAAGAAAAGTGTGAGGGAGAGAGAGAGTGGGGAAAAAAAAAAGAGCACAATATCACAGCAGTGAGATTCTACAAATCACTGCCAAATCCCTTAAAAGCTCTCATGCTCTCGCTGGTTCTTTTCTCTCGGTGTGAGCATCTCTGTCCAGGATGCCCCCCACCCCCTTTTGCCCCTCCCGCTCCGTCCATCTCACTCACTCTCACTGTTGAACTCTCTCCTCGCTTGGTCTCTCAGAGCACTAATGGCCACAGATTGGGATTATCGTGCAGGCGTCTGTGAAGAAGCCACTAGGTGGACTAGCCCACTTTTGCCATTTTTTTCCCCTTCCCCATACAAATGAAGCAAATGCAAAACTCTCCCCACCCCCCACTATGATGGACCTCTGTCACTTTGAGAGATTAGATGAGTGATTTGGTTCATACTCACACACACTAACGTGACTCTCTCTTTCTCTATCTCTCTTTTGCTCACTCTTTTTCTTCCACACACCTGCCAACAATGTGATGCTGCTTGTTTTAGACTTACAGTGCAGAACTTCCAACCGCCATCATGTTTCAAGTCACGCAAGGAGTCAGAAAATGGTGTGCTTTTTGAAAAAAATATTTCAGACTTTTTGCAGCCGAGTGTGAAGCGACCAGAATGAGAATCAGCACCTCCAAGTCCGAGTCCATGCTTCTCGCCCGGAAAAGGGTGGAGTGCCATCTCCGGGTTGGGGAGGAGACCCTGCCCCAAGTGGAGGAGTTCAAGTACCTAAGAGTCTTGTTCACAAGTGGGGGAAGAGTGGATCGTGAGATCGACAGGCGGATCGGTGAGGCGTCTTCAGTAATGCGGACGTTGTATCGATCCGGTGTGGTGAAGAAGGAGCTGAGCCGGAAGGCAAAGCTCTCAATTTACCGGTCGATCTACGTTCCCATCACCTATGGTCATCAGCTTTGGGTCATGACCGAAAGGATAAGATCACGGGTACAAGCGGCTGAAATGAGTTTCGGGGCTCTCCCTTAGAGATAGCCTGCTCCTCCACATCGAGAGGAGCCAGATGAGGTGGTTCAGGCATCTGGTCAGGATGCCACCCGAACGCCTCCCGAGGGAGGTGTTTAGGGCACGTCCACGGGGAAGACCCAGGACACGTTGGGAAGACTATGTCTCCCGGCTGGCCTGGGAATGCCTCGGGATCCCCCGGGAAGAGCTAGACGAAGTGGCTGGGGAGAGGGAAGTCTGGGTTTCCCTGCTTAGGCTGTTGCCCCCGCAACCCGACCTCGGATAAGCGGAGGAAGATGTACGGATAACTCCGACTTTATTAATATCAGGCCGATATTAGGAATTCTGACGTCACACCGATAATCCAATAACCTTACGAATAGAATAAAATGGACTTTATTGTCATTATATTTGCATAAAACAAGATTAAACACTCCAACTTAAGGTGCGGTAGTGGCAACAAATATGGGGTAAAATAAATAAAACAAGGTGTGGAGAGACGGAGCCCACAGTAGGCTCGGACAAACGGTGGTCCTGCCCAAGATGGTGGCCAGGAGGCGGAGCATGCAGCGCAGCAGAGAGGCGGGGCACGCCTGGAGCGACACTGCAGCCATCAGAGTCAGGTGCGTAGTTCACACACCTACATCCCTACATCTTCTTCTGCAGCATAAAAGGGGAGAAGGAGGAACAATCGGGGCAGAAGTAGGAGAGTAAACCATGACTAACAAAGACCACAAGATTGACGAGATCGACCCAGAACGAGATGAGCCGCCGCGGAAGACGCAGCCACCGGCCACCGAAAGGTGCGCCGCGACGAGCAGGAAGAGAGGGCGCGCTAGAAATTGGCGCAACCAACTGGCAAGAAAACTCATTGATTGAAATAATAAATGAGAGTCAAACCTGCTACCATGCGTCTTGTATAGATGGTCCATGCTACCCACACGATGACGGCTGGAGACCTGTCACAGAGGTGATAAAGGAAAAAAACTAACAATTGAAATAAACAGACTACTATCCAATAAAATAATAAGCAATCCTTTACAATATACAAAACACTATAACAATACAAAATACTGTACAATATACAGAACAAGACAAGAGTACCGAAGTATTAAATAATCAGTGTCGGACGTTTTGCACAGTAGGGTATTAGGGCAGGATATTGTACAGGGGTGAATTATTATTATTCTAAGTTAGAGTTCAAAATGGTGACAGCTCTGGAAAAGAAGCTGTCTCTGAACCTGTTTGTTCTGGCTCTGATGCACCTGTAGCGCCTGCCTGGTGGTAGCAGGTCGAATAGGTGGAAGCCAGGGTGTGTGCTGTCTTTGGTGATGTTTTTTGCTTTCTTGAGGCAACGGGAGTCGTGTAAATCCTTCAGGGAGGGCAGGGGACAGCCGATGATTTTTTTTGCAGACTTTATGACCCTCTGAATCGCCTGTTTGTCTGCTTTAGTGCAGCTGGCGTACCACACTGTTATGCAGTACGTCAGCAGGCTCTCGACAGCTGAGCGATAGAAGGTCACCATCAGCTGTCTCTTCAGTCTGTTCTTCCTCAGCACCCTCAGGAAGTGGAGTCTCAGCTGGGCCTTCCGGATGATCGCAGTTGTATTTTGGGTCCAGGACAGGTCAGCAGATATGAGGGTCCCGAGGAACTTGAAGGAGTTGACTCTCTTATGTGAAATGTTTCCGCGGATTGAACATTACCGTATTTTTCCGGACCGTAGGGCGCACTGGATTATAAGGTGCACTGCCGATGAATGGTCTATTTTCAATATTCTTTATATATTAGGCTCACCGGACTATACGCATTAAGGGAGTCATATTATTATTATTTTTTTCTCGAAATAAACACTTCCTTGTGGTCTACATAACACTTAATGGTGGTTCTTTGGTCAAAATGTTGCATTGATTATGTTTTACAGATCACTTTCAAGCCGCTTTCCGACTGTTGCTTCTGAATGCGCCGTTTAGTGGGCGGTCCTATTTACCTGGCTCACTTTCTCCCCGTCATCTTTGTTGTAGCGGTGTAGCATGCAAGGATGGGAGTGGAAGAAGTGTCAAAAGATGAAGCTAACTGTTTGAATGACATTCAGACTTTACTTAAATCAGAATCGGAGCAGCATTTCCTCATCCGCCGGAAATGTGTTCCATGAAAAAACGTCTGACCGGAACTCTCGAATAACTAAAATTTCTTGGGTGAATTATGTAAACTCACTACACCGGTGTGTTTTAGCGCTTTCATGGCAAATTTACTGACAGATATAAGTAAGAATTTTACACTACTTTATATTAGAAATGACAACAGTGGAGGATGAATGTGCCCTAACAAGAATTTGGAGAAAAAGAAGAAGCTTATCGAATACGGCACGGACTACAATGGCAGACTTACGCAATTTTTCAGGATTTATGCAGATCCCAAATACAGATCAGCAGTTACCAGAAGGTAAAATTGCTTTTGCATAATATTGCGATGAAAACTCCAAATAGTGTCTTACCTTATTCATAATAATACTCGTATGTTGAAGCAGACCCATTGACGCGTAAAGTGAAGTGTGTTAACCCGACGAAAACAATGACCCTAAAGGGAACGTCTGCTCTGCGCTACTCTACTACAGTCTGCACCGGAGCCAAACAGCAGGACAGGTGTAGCAACACCATTATTACCTGTTACCCTTTAAACTCCTTGTCCAACTTGTCACTCTTTAAACTCCTGGTGCAGATCTGCATATAAATGTTTACCTAAGTTTGAAGTAAAGGTGGTAATACTAATCGCCTCATTTGGCAAGGTGGGTTTTAAAGCAACACTTGCTTCCTTGTTTAAAGCGTCACCTTTACCGTTGGTGTTGAAGCCCAAATACCGTCATATTGTGTTTCACGCACACTCTGTATTAATCAGTAGAATTGACGTTTTTTGCCAGGGTTCCTCTCTAAAACGTTATTGCATGTATAAACTTGGTGTGTGCGTTTTGACATACTCAACTTAATGCGGCTCGCCTCTGTAGTCACCGCTACACAGCAGGCATTCAGATGAAATAACAGTACCAGTACTTTTCAAAGGCAGTGTAGTACCGATTTTAATCATGTAGTATGGTGGTACTTTATTAGTACCGGTACATCCTCCATCCATCCATTTTCTACCGAATTTACTGAACAACCCTAATTCAAACACAATGTCACTGTTCAAACTGTGTGTAATGTTACAGTGGCCATAAATGTTCAACACACTTGTTAAATTAAATCTCTGCCTTGCTTTTATTGAATACATAGGCATACAACACTACTGTTTTTTAAATGTGGTCATTATGATGGTACTCTGAGAGTCACGTGTTTTCTGGGGTGGAACTTGATGATTTGTCAACATGTAGATTTGAAAAAGTAAAACTTTCCGGGGGGAGTAAAGGAGAAAGTAAAGAATATTCTGCCATGAGCCACCGGGAGGGTGTTGGTAGAAATAGCTCAGTTGACAGGTTGGTATGATATTGAGACAGATTATTGGGCTCAAATCAATCAATCAATGTTTATTTATATAGCCCCAAATCACAAATGTCTCAAAGGACTGCACAAATAATTACGACTACAACATCCTCGGAAGAACCCACAAAAGGGCAAGGAAAACTCACACCCAGTGGGCAGGGAGAATTCACATCCAGTGGGACGCCAGTGACAATGCTGACTATGAGAAACCTTAGAGAGGACCTCATATGTGGGCAACCCCCCCCCCCCCCCCCCCCCCCCTCTAGGGGACCGAAAGCAATGGATGTCGAGCGGGTCTAACATGATACTGTGAAAGTTCAATCCATAGTGGCTCCAACACAGCCGCGAGAGTTCAATCGATTTTAATACTGATTGGCCATTTAAAGGATAACTGAAAAATAATTTGTGCGCTAAACAAGCACCAATTGAATTGATTTCAATTAATTTCAATTGGAGACATTGATTTGAGGTACATACTTGCCAACCCTCCCGGATTTTCCGGGATACTCCCGAAATTCAGCGCATCTCCCGAAAACCTCCCGGGACAAATTTTCTCCCGAAAATCTCCCAAAATTCAGGCGGAGCTGAAGGCCACGCCCCCTCCAGCTCCATGCGGACCTGAGTGACGTATCGACAGCCTGTTTTCACGTCCGCTTTCCCACAAAATGCTGTTGTAACTGTAGAATGATCGAGTGTGAGTTCTTGGTTTCTTATGTGGGTTTATTGTTAGGCAGTTTCATTAACGGCCTCCTAGCGCGGTAACAACACACAACAACAGCAGTCACGTTTTCATCTACCGTAAAGTAGTTCGTCTGCCGTAAACAGCAATGTTTTGACACTCTTTAAACAGGACAAAACTGCCATCTACTGTACGTTTTGGGCCATGCTAGGGAGAGATGGAAGATTCCAGACTCTAGTTCAGCATGGTTGGAAAAATAGTGACAGAGAATAGAACAAGGATGGACAATTCAACCCTTAACTCAACAATGAGTAGATGAGCGTTATGTGTGTGTATATGTGTAAATAAATGAACACTGAAATTCAAGTATTTCTCATATATATATATGTATACATAAAACATAAAATATATACATATATATAGCTAGAATTCACTGAAGGTCAAGTATTTATTTTATATTATATTATGTATATATATGAAATACTTGACTTGGTAAATTCTAGCTGTAAATATACTCCTCCCCTCTTAACCACGCCCCCCACACCACCCCCCATCTCCCAAAATTGGAGGTCTCAATGTTGGCAAGTATGTCATAAGTTAACATACTACTGTGATTCCCTTTATTATTGTATGATGTATAAAGTGTTATATTTTATAGAAAAATCATATTTGGAATGGTGAATGTTTAAATATTACTGATTTCAGTCAATGCAAGCAACAACATTGCTGTCAATTAGAAGCTGATTTATGATGATAACGATAATAATAATAATAATGATAACAGAGCAGGGCAGCACAGTGGTATAGGGGCTAGCGCATGTGCCTCACAATACTAAGGTGTTGCGTTCGTACCTGGGCTTGGGATCTTTCTGTGTGGAGTTTGCATGTTCTCCCTGTGACTGCGTGGGTTCCCTCCGGGTACTCCGGCTTCCTCCCACCTCCAAAGACATGCACCTGGGGATAGGTTGATTGGCAACACTAAATTGGCCCTAGTGTGTGAATGTGAGTGTGAATGTTGTCTGTCTATCTGTGTTGGCCCTGTGATGAGGTGGCGACTTGTCCAGGGTGTATCCCGCCTACCGCCCGAATGCAGCTAAGATGGGTCCAGCACCCCCCCATACCCCCGAAAGGGACAAGTGGTAGAAAAAAGGTGGATGGATAACAGAGCATTTGATACCACTCTACAGTCTGATCGAGATGTTACGGTTGCAAACGATTCGTGTATTTTGAGCGGTTCCAACATGAGAATTGATTGGCTGTTGCGAGCTGTTCGTTTGTAAGCCGGGCAAGAAAATGAGTCAATGTGAAAGGACAGACAGCAGCATTTGGATTAACTTTTTAAAAATCTTTAATTTTCAATTGATTTTGTATTTTTGTTTTGTTTGTCCTTTCACTTTTCTGGTTCATTGTTCTGAAATAGTTCAAGAGCACACACACTTGGAAGGGTACAACAATATTGTATTCACATTTTTATATACAGTACATATATACATTTTGTTTGCTTTTTTCCACTATCATCAAATTACTCTCGCGATACAAAGTTTTATTTAGGTAAGAGAACATTCTAAAAAAGTGAAAAACTGTCAAAGAGCTACGGCACTACCTTATGGAATGTTTACAATAACAACACACACCAATAAAATTGTAGCCAATATTTCAGGATAACGCCGAATGTGTACATTTAAATTGTTCTGACTGATATATTATAACTCACTCACCATTGTTTCCTTTAAAGGGGAACATTATCACCAGACCTATGTAAGCGTCAATATGTACCTTGATGTTGCAGAAAAAAGACCATATGTTTTTTTAACCGATATCCGAACTCTAAAAGGGTGAATTTGGCGATTTAAACGCCTTTCAATTGATAGCCTGTCGAGCGATGACCTTTCACCCGTGACGTCACAACATGAAGCAATCCGCCATTTTCTCAATCTTATGCACCAAGCTCTGTTATTTTCCGTTTTTTCGACTGTTTTCCCGTACCTTGGAGACATCATGCCTCGTCGGTGTGTTGTCGGAGGGTGTAACAACACGATCAGGGACGGATTCAAGTTGCACCACTGGCTAAAAAATGCGAAAGTCCCTCGTTTGTTCCGCACACTTTACCGACGACAGCTATGCTACGACAGAGATGGCATGAATGTGTGGCTATCCTGCGACACTCAAAGCAGATGCATTTCCAACGGTAAAGTCAACAAAGGTGAGTTTTGTTGATGTTATTGACTTATGTGGAGTGTGCTAATCAGACATATTTGGTCACGACATGACTGCAAGCTAATCGATGCTAATATCCTATTTAGGCTAGCTGTATGTACACATTGCATCATTATGCCTCTTTTGTAGCTATATTTGCATCCAGCCTTTCCCTCCACCCACATTTAATGCCAAACAAACACATACCAATCGTTGGTTAGAAGGCGATCGCCGAATTCGCCCGCGCTTCCTCTCGTCCCGCGTCTGTCGTGATATGGCTCAATAGCCTCAGTTCCTTCTTCAATTTCGTTTTCGCTATCTGCCTCCACACTCCAACCATCCGTTTCAATACATGCGTAATCCGTTGAATTGCTTTCGTCGCTGAAATCCGAGTCTGAATCCGAGCTACTATGCTATACCTTTCTGTGCTATCCGCCATGTTTGCTTCTGGTGGCTTCACGCAATGACGTCACAGGACAATAGACGGGTGGATATAGCGACGGTTAAAATCAGGCACTTTGAAGCCGTTTTTCAGGATATTGCGTGATGGGTAAAATTTTGTGAAAAACTTCGAAAAAATAAAATAAGCCACTGGGAACTGATTTTTATTGGTTTTAACCCTTCAGAAATTGTGAGAATGTTCCCCAGATAATGTTACACAGATGCCAAAATGTGCATTTATTTTGTTTTCTCTTGCTTTTTTCCCCAATGGTTTATTAGATAATCTGCTGTCTGTACCAGGGGTGTCCAAACTACGGCCCGCCGGCATCTTCAGTCTGCCCCGCAAGACATTCCAAGTTTAATAAGGTAAGCCCTCGAAATGTCTTGGTGTTACTTTTAACGGTCTTGAAAATTATGCATTGTTAATATGCCGCCTTTTGGTGACGACGTTTGTAAGTTTGATCAATGACTGATAATCACTTTGAAGCATCACGAGCGCAGCATCAATTTATACCACCCAATCAAAAGTAGCCTTTACCGCTGGTGGTGCAAATAAACTCTGACCAACACAGAAAGTTAACACATGTGGTCCCGCATAACACACAACCTGCTTACTGATTGATTGAAAATGTTATTAGTAGATTGCACAGTTCAGTACATATTCCGTACAATGGACCACTAAATGGTAACACCTGAATAAGTTTTGCAACTTGTTTAAGAAAAATACCGTCCACGTTAATCAATTCCTCGTAGAACTGAACTTTGTGGACATTATAAAAAATGTCTAAGCCATGGGTGTCCAAACTTTTTCCACTGAGGGCCGCACACTGAAAGATCAAAGCAAGTGGGGGCGATTTTAATATTTTTTATTTTAAAAACCAAAGCAATATATATATATATATATATATATATATATATATATATATATATATATATACATATATACACACACATCTATAGCTTTGTTTAAGAATAGAACAAGCACAAATGTACAAATCATAATGTTATTTTTTTTTTTTAAGTTTAAAAGGTATGCAATTTCAAGCTATATATTTTTTTTTTCTGTCAAAATGACAAAAAAATCACTGACATTTAGTGAGAAAATATGAAGTACTTTATTGACACATACCAGTTATAGGTATTTGCGGGCCAGATTAAATGATGTGGCGGGTCAGATGTGGCCCCCAGGCCTTGACTTTGACACCCGTGCTGTAGCCAAAAGCTCTGAGTTAGTGTGCATTAAGCCAAGTATTTGTTTAAGTAAATTATTGCATATTGTTTTAAACTGAAGAAATAATCCACAAAAACTCTACAATGTTTAAAATGCCATGTAATCATAATATTTAAAAGTAATGTAAGCAACCATTTAAAATGTTGCAAACTTTTATTTTTTTTCCTAATTAGAATTGCTTACTATTGTACTTTAACTGGAAGGTAAATAACTTTGTTATCATAAATAAATAAAACAACAACATTAAATGGACTCTGCCTCCTGTCAGCAAAAATGTTAACTTAAATTAATATTGAACATCTTAAAGTGAAAAACGAGATGGGCGTCTTTTATTTCCATCATTCTCGCTCGTTCACCTTTGTTGATGGGCTCATATTGCCCATCCCATTTGAAGCTGAAATCTTACCACAACGGGACATTTGGCTTTGTAATCGAATTTTTTCTTCTAATTTTTGTTACTGAGCGGCACTTCTCACTGGCAAGTAAGGAAGATGTCTATACTTCCTGCATGTGTAAAGCTGCTGCCCGCTCTCCACTCATGAAACAAAGATTGTTAATTTACCGTGAATTGATTGACGTGGACCCCGACTTAAACAAGTTGAAAAACTTATTGGGGTGTTACCATTTAGTGGTCAATTGTACGGAATATGTACTGTACTGTGCAATCTACTAATACAAGTTTCAATCAATCAATCAAATGAAAAGAGGGCTCACTGCGTTCAGTTAATCCTGTTAAATAAAGGCGCTCACTTCGACCTCTTGCGGTTATTTATGGCACTAATAAAAACCTGGATGTTAATTCAATGTTGATGAATCGTGCAGCTCTACTTTGACTATCCTGATCAAAACCTTGGTCATTTTTTAATCTTCACAGTCCCAAATCCCAGCCCATCTGTGCACCTCCCCGATCCCTCTCGCTACGTGGGATGACACGGCGGACAACCCCGACGAAACATCCATCGCCCGCAGAAGGAAACGCTGGCGTAAACGCGTGCGTTCGGATAGTAGTTACCGGCGTGAAGGGGCCAGCTCGTCGTCGGAGGAGCAGGAAAAAGACAAAGAGTCGCAGAGCGATCAGACTCGAACAACCAATCACAGTTACCTGTTGGGGGTTAATCATTTATTTTTTTGTCATTTATATTTTCTGAATAAATTATGTGATAATGTTCATCAATCAACTCATTGGTGTCTATTAAGATGAAAATATTTATATAAAAATCAAATTACAGCATATTATTTATGTAGTTTGATTATTTTCCTCGACTGATGTGCTAACATCATGTGGTTTATTCTGTACATATGTAGTATCATCTACAAAGATACAAAGAATTGCTATTGCGACATCTAGTGGACACATTTATAACAGCAGTTTCTTTCATTCAAACATTTCAGGTTAATTTTTTTACAAACTCATCCCGCAGGCCGGAAAGAACCCGTTCACGGGCCTGATCAGGCGCTCGGGTCGTACGTTTGACACCCCTTGTGTATACGAATGTGTGTGTGGCCATATATGTGTAGATATCGGTACTTTACATGCCGTCTGCTTACAGCCAACGACCAAAATGTTTTAGCCCAATTCGGCCCCAGGCCATAAAGTTTGGACACCCCTGGTCTACATTGTAGATAAAGTAGTAATTTCGTAATGCACATTAAAATGACCCAAAAACTACCCTAAGAAGACCGACTTTTCCAGGCCATCTTCTGCTTTGGTATATTCCAAGTGAGATCTGAAGTACCGGCTTTCATACTTAGGACTACTTCTTACGTACTGCAGGTAGTCTGGAGTACCAGGACAGATGACATTGTCTGCTAGCAGGACGCTCCCTCTCCTCAGAAGACCACACTCCTGATGGAACAGTCATAAAGTTGGGCTCAAAAAAAAAGTCCTATTGTTTGCAGTGTAAAATGAAATAAGACTCGCCTCTATCAGTTTGGTGTCAAGAAGGTAACGATCCTTCCAGTGATCCAAGAAAACCAAGTCAAAGGTTTCCACTCCAAACTTCTCCTTAAGTTTAGGGATCCACTCGCCAGAATCTCCTTTGACTAATTGCACCTGCAAAAAAACCAAACATGTTGAGCTGCCCTTCTCAGATACTTTTACGCCGTTTTATTTACCTTGTCCTCCACACCTGCCCAGGCAAATATTTGCAGAGCGATAGCGGCATAATCCGGGTTAAATTCAAGCGTGAAGATCTTGGCGTGAGGCTGCAGCATGCTGGCGATCCTCACCGTGGAGTACCCGCAGTACGTGCCCAGCTCCAGCACGTAAGCCGGGTTTATATCGGACACCACTGAGTCCACGATGCAGCCTATGTGTGCAAAAACCTGATTAGTGTTATAATGTAGAAGTCAGTTAGATTAGACGGCAGACAATGCGTGCTACCTTTCTCATCCCCCACGTTCATGGCCCACTCACTGTGACTGCAAAACTCATCAATGGCTTTGACCACGCTGAGAGGGTTCCCTCTGGTAGCGTTCTTCTGTACTGCAGCAAGAAGCCGCTGAAAAACGAGAGCCATATTGTAATTAAACTGTTAAGATTAAAAACAACTCAAAGTTGGGACAAGATTAGGGTGTCACTCAAACAAGTACAATGTACATCTTTTTGTGTTTACTTAAATGTGCTTTTTATTTGAAGCAAGCGGTAGCTAAGAATTAGTGGATTAAGTTAAGTGAATCACATCAATCCATAAATCAATCAATGTTTATTTATATAGCCCTAAATCACAAGTGTCTCAAAGGGCTGCACAAACCACTACGACATCCTCGGAAGAACCCACATAAGGGCAAGGAAAACTCACACCCAGTGGGCAAGGAGAACTCACACCCAGTGGGACGTCGGTGACAATGATGACTATGAGAACCTTGGAGAGGACCACATATATGGGCAACCTCACTAGTGGACCGAAAGCAATGGATGTCAAGCGGGTCTAACATGATACTGTGAAGGTTCAATCCATAGTGGTTCCAAAACAGCCACGAGAGTTCAGTTCAAAGCGGATCCAAGACAGCAGCGAGAGTCCCGTCCACAGGCAACCATCCCAAGCGGAGTCGGATCAGCAGCGTAGAGATGTTCCCAACCGATACACAGGCGAATGGTCCATCCTGGGTCCCGACTCTGGACAGCTTGTACTTCATCCATGGCCATCGGACTAAACCCCACACACAAGGGAGGGGGGGACAGAGGAGAAAAAGAAAAGAAGCGGCAGATCAACTGGTCTAAAAAGGAGGTGTATTTAAAGGCTAGAGTATACAAATGAGTTTTAAGGTGAAACTTAAATGCTTCTACTGAGGTAGCATCTCGAACTGTTGCCGGGAGGGCATTCCAGAGTACAGGAACCCGAACGGAAAACGCTCTATAGCCCGTGGACTTTTTTTGGGCAGTCCTTTGAACGCAGATTTCTTGCCGGGACATATGGTACAATACAAATCGGCAAGATAGGATGGAGCTAGACCGTGTAGTATTTTATACATACGTAGTAAAACCTTAAAGTCACATCTTAAGTGCACAGGAAGCCAGTGCAGGTGAGCCAGTATAGGAGTAATATGATCAAACTTTCTTGTTCTTGTCAAAAGTCTTGCAGCCGCATTTTGTACCAACTTTAATCGTTTAATGCTAGACATGGGTAGACCCAAAAATAATACGTTACAGTAATCGAGACGAGACGTAACAAACGCATGGGTAATGATCTCAGCGTCGTTAGTGGACAAAATGGAGCGAATTTTAGCGATATTACGGAGATGTAAGAAGGCCGTTTTTGTAACGCTTTTAACGTGTGACTCAAAGGAGAGAGTTGGGTCGAAAATAATACCCAGATTCTTTACCGTGTCGCCTTGTTTAATTGTTTGGTTGTCAAATGTTAAAGTTGTATTATTAAATAGAGGTCGGTGTCTAGCAGGACCGATAATTAGCATTTCCATTTTTTGGGCGTTGATTTGCAAAAAGTTAGCGGACATCCATTGTTTAATTTCATTATGACACGCCTCCAGCTGACTACAATCCGGCGTGTTGGTCAGCTTTAGGGCCATGTAGAGTTGGGTGTCATCGGCATAACAGTGAAAGCTAACACCTTATTCATATAGCGCTTTTTCTCTAGTGACTCAAAGCACTTTTACATAGTGAAAATCAATATCTAAGTTACATTTAAACCAGTGTAGTTGGCACTGGGAGCAGGTGGGTAAAGTGTCTTGCCCGAGGACACAACAGCAGTGACTAGGATGGTGGAAGCGGGGATTGAACCTGGAACCCTCAAGTTGTAGGCACAGCCACTCTACCAACCGAGCTATACCGCCCCTTTTACTTCAAGCTTTTTTACTTGTGTGTTACTTGAGTATTTGTGTGAAGATGAAACTACTTTTATTGCATTGCATTGAGTTTCATTCTAGTCGCATCATTTTTTCAGGTCATTGTTATATTTCTATATAATCTATTAATTGCTACTTGCAAAAATTAATCAATATGGCTCATTATAAAAACTTTTTCCAGCGGGCACAGTCACATGACTGCACTCAAACCACACACTGTACAAATATTCAATGTCCATCCATCCATTTTCTACTGCTTATTCCCTTTGTTTTGCTGGGCATTTTCTGCTATGACCAGTTTGTGCAGGTCATGGCTTAGTTTATGTTTAGTATTATTCCTCCTATGTTTAAGTCTAGTTTTGATCTCCATACGCGTGTTATTGTTACTAGTTGCACCTGTGTCTTGCCCTGGCCCTGCTTTCCAGCAATCCGCTTTCTACTCTCTCTTGTGTTTAGTCCATGTGTATCAGTTGTCTAATTAGTCAGTAATATTTAGCTCTCTGTTTGATGCTTTGTCTTTGTCCGATCATATCTTCACGAGTGAGTTGGTGGAATAAACCTTTTGAGCAGCACTTGGATGTTCCTTTCTCTGTGCTTCCCTACAATTGGGTCTACCTCACCTATTCCAGCCACCACATTCCTATCAGTGACATTTTCTGTTTCAAGAAATGTTGTTTTAAGTTTTTTGTCTTGACACATTTTCCTTGTTGTACCAGTATTCTTGCCTTTTACAACCTTGCCATGTTTGTACTTGGTCTTTAATTTAGACACAGCTGATTGTGATCAATCAGAATTTTTTGCAACATTACATGATTGACTTTCTTGAAACAATTTGATAATCCTCTCTGTTGTTTCAATTGAGCCCTCTCGTGCTGGAGGCATGATTCATGTCAACCCACCCGGTGCTGTAACAGCTCTCCAAGGTGTAAAACTCATTTTTACAATCACATGACAACACATAAATCTTCATATTTTTTAGAATTTATATCCTTTTGTGGTATAGCTCGGTTCGTAAAGTGGCCTTGCCAGCAACTTGAGGGTTCCAGGTTCGATCCGCGCTTCCGCCATCCTAGTCACTGCCGTTGTGTCCTTGGGCAAGACACTTTACCCACCTGCTCCCAGTGCCACCCACACTGGTTTAAATGTAACTTAGGTATTGGGTTTTACAATGTAAAGCGCTTTGAGTCACTAGAGAAAAAGCGCTATATAAATATAATTCACTTCACATTTCATTTTACGTATATTTTTTATTATATTTACGTATATGTTTATTGTTTTTCGGTCAATGGTCAACAAAGCAAACAAACAGTTGTGCATTCATAGATTCAAAATAAAAAATGTTGCAGACTGAAAGGGTTTAGGCTGAAGTTAAACACTTATTGTGCCTAACCTTATAAACAATGTCAAGTACAAAATAAACTTCCGAAAATTATAAAATGTCCTTTGCACCGCATATTATAAATACACATTATAAACAACATGAACATAGTTCAATTTTATACACAGTACAGGCATGTGAAATATCCCTGTGTACATATTAAACCTTTGCACTAATTATATATACAATATATACAAACAATTGTACTTCTATTATTATTTATATCCCAAGTTTAGTTTTTAATTAACATTAATCCTAGTATTAACTACAATGTTGATTCAAGAGTGATATATTTTTTCAAGACATTGGTCTTAAAGTGTTTTTTAAATGTGTGTTTTTTTTTTTTAATTCACTTTCATTGTCAGAAAAATCGGCAGGTGCGCCTCTTAATCCAGTGTGTATTTATTCTAGTTACTTTAACCTGCAGTCCACAAGAGATACGTGTGGACTGTAGGTTGACTGTTTAAGAAATGGCGCTAGCAAGTAACCGCAAATATCAATCAATCAATGTTTACTTATATAGCCCTAAATCACTAGTGTCTCAAAGGGCTGCACAAACCACAACGACATCCTCGGTAGGCCCACATAAGGGCAAGGAAAACTCACACCCATTGGGACTTCGGTGACAATGAGAACCTTAAATATGACCCCTTTGATGCGCCTTATAATTGTATTTGCCTTTTCTATGAAAATCGTCTCGTTTGTCGGCAGTGCACTTTATAATCCTATGATCCAAAAAATACGGTACTTCAATTCACTAGATTAAGAACACCCACACCCACATTGTTTTCCTTTAAGATCAGTCACTTTAAGGTCACAGGCCTATGTGTTCTAGCCTTCCTCTGCTACTTAAGAATGCCTGCAAGCTACTCTTTCCAATGTTTACTCTCAATTAGTCATTTTAATAATTATTGCAAAAAAAAAAAAATTACACCCAGGCCTGAGGTCATAGTCTCAGGCAAGAGAAATAAAATACAGGATTTAAGACGTCAAAAGATGTGTTTCTAATACCCCTATTAATGCGCAAAAACCTAAATATCGCAATAACAATTTGGGAATGGAAATCCTTTATTCCGAAAAAACATGTTTGATGCATAATGAAAACACTTATTTTCGGATTTGCAGGACAACTAGGGCAGACGGGTATTCTTGGTCCCCGGGCCATACTTGCCAACCCTCCCGGATTTTCCGGGAGACTCCCGAAATTCAGTGCCTCTCCCGAAAACCTCGCGGGACAAATTTTTTCCCGAAAATCTCCCGAAATTCAGGCGGAGCCGGAGGCCACGCTCCTTCCAGCTTCGTGCGGACCTGAGTAATGTGTTTAACGAGTTATAACTGTGGAATGATCGAGGGCGAGTTCTTTGTTTCTTATGTGGGTTTATTGTTAGGCAGTTTCATTAACGTCCTTACAGTGCAGTAACAACACACAACAGCAGTCACGTTTACGTCTACTACTCTACCGTAAAGCAGTTCGTCTGCCGTAAACAGCATGTGACACTCTTAAACAGGACAATACAGCCATCTACTGTACATGCACCAGCACAACACCTCCAGGCAACTTCAACCCTTTACTAATTCCCTCCTCCATTCACATCTCATCTCCCCAGATTGTAAATAACCTAATGTAAATAATCAAATGTATTTCTAATGTATATACTTGTTTTTACGCTATCTGAACTCACTATGTTCTCTGCTGGCTGTACATATCCTACTAAGTAAGACCTACACTGCTTCAATGTCCATTTCTCTGTTGATGACTGAAGTACTGATATCAACCAAAGCTCCTCATCCCACCCCCCGGATTGTAAATAATTCAATGTATATACTCTGATGATTAACTTGTGTGATGACTGTATTATGCTGATAGTATATATTTGTACCGTGAATTGATTAACGTGGACCCCGACATAAACAAGTTGAAAAACTTATTGGGGTGTTACCATTTAGTGGTCAATTGTACGGAATATGTACTGTACTGTGCAATCTACTAATAAAAGTTTCAATCAATCAATCAATCAATCAATCATGCATAAGTGACAATAACATCCACGGCTTTTAGAAACTGCAGTGCACAACTGCGCACACAACAGCTGTAAATATACTCCTCTCCTTTTAACCACGCCCCCCTCCCGTCCCCGACCACGTTGCACCCCCCACACACACACACCCAACCTCCCGAAATTGGAGGTCTCAAGGTTGGCAAGTATGCCCCGGGCTGTCTCGCAGGCCCTTTACCCACATGCCCGTAAAATGTCGACGGGGCCTTTAAATCCACAATTCGTCTGTGAATTCTTCGTTCACAATTCTCCCCCAAAAAAACCTTTTTTGTGGCCACTGCCATACGTAAAGACATTGCCTATAAGTGATCACATGCTACCTTTGTCTTCTATTGACAATCACGGCAAATCATCTTCAAATGTATTCTCGCAGGACAAGATTTTATGAGAATTATTGCTCATGACGCAAAACCCCTACAAGCCGCAAATGTATTTTGTCAAAATTTTAGAATTAATCGCTTTTATTTTGCAAAAAAACTACAATGGGCATCTGAGATAGGCTCCAGCACCCCCCACAACCCCAAGATTGACAAGCGGTAGGAAATGGATGGATGGATGGAAACACAGCTAATGAATGACAAGAATGTGTGTTGTAATGATACCAATATTTTGGTACTTTTCTAAATAAAGGGGACCACAAAAAATATCATTAATGGCTTTATTTTAACAAAAAAAATCTCATGGCACATTAAAGATATATTTCTTATTGCAATTTTGTCCTTAAATAAAATAGTGAACATACAAGACAACTTGTCTTTTAGTAGTAAGTAAACAAAGGCTCCTAATTTAGCTGTTGACATATGCAGTAACATATTGTGTCATTTACCATTCTATTACTTTGTCAAAATTATTAAGGACAAGTGGTAGAAAATGAATTATTTATCTACTTGTTCATTTACTGTTAATATCAGCTTACTTTCTCTTTTAACATGTTCTATTTACACTTCTGTTAAAATGTAATAATCACTTATTCTTCTGTTGTTTGATACTTTACATTAGTTTTGGATGATACCACTAATTTGGGTATCAATCCGATACCAAGTCGTTACAGGATCAGACATCGGTCATATTCAAAGTCCTCATGTGTCCAGGGACATATTTACCGAGTTTATAAACATAATATAAATTAAGAATAAAGAAGATTTTGTGATGTTAAAAAATATTGATGTAATCATAGTAGTATCGATTAGATACGCTATTTGTACGTGGTATCGTTACAGTGAATGTTACGTATAGATCCACCAATGGCGTTTGTTTATATTGTAGTGTCCCGGAAGAGTTGGTGCTGCAGGGAATTCGTTCTGTAGTGTTTATGTTGTGTTGCGGTGCAAATATTCTTCCAAAATGTGTTTGTTGTTGTTGTTTAGTGTGGTTTGACTATCTGGCACATGTTTATGACAGTGTTGGCATTGTTCATACTGCCACTCTTAGTGTGACATGTATGGCTGTGAAGTATTTCCTTCATTAACTCGTTTATCATTAATTGATTAACGTGGGCCCCAACTTAAAGGGGAACACTATCACCAGACCTATGTAAGCGTCAATATACACCTTGATGTTGCAGAAAAAAAGACCATATGTTTTTTTAACCGATTTCCGAACTCTAAAAGGGTGAATTTGGCGATTTAAACGTCTTTCAATTGATAGCCTGTCAGAGCGATGACCTTTCACCCGTGACGTCACAACATGAAGCAATCCGCCATTTTCTCAATCGTATTACACGCACCAAGTCAAATAAGCTCTGTTATTTTCCGTTTTTTTCGACTGTTTTCCCGTACCTTGGAGACATCATGCCTCGTCGGTGTGTTGTCGGAGGGTGTAACAACACCAACAGAGACGGATTCAAGTTGCACCAGTGGTCAAAAGAGGCGAAAGTCCCTCGTTTGTTCTGCACACTGTACCGACGACAGCTATGCTACGACAGAGATGGCAAGAATGTGTGGATATCCTGCGACACTCAAAGCAGATGTATTTCAAACGATAAAGTCAAGGAAATCACAAAGGTGAGTTTTGTTGATGTTACTGACTTATGTGGAGTGTGCTAATCAGACATATTTGGTCACGGCATGACTGCAAGTTAATCGATGCCAACATGCAATTTAGGCTAGCTGTATGTACACATTGCATCATTATGCCTTATTTGTAGCTATATTTGCATCCAGCCTTTCCCTCCACCCACATTTAATGCCAAACAAACACATACCAATCGTTGGTTAGAAGGCGATCGCCGAATTCGTCCACGCTTCCTCCCGTGCCGTTGTCTGTCGTGATATGGCTCAATAGCTTCAGTTTCTTCTTCAATTTCGTTTTCGCTATCTGCCTCCACACACCAACCATCCGTTTCAATACATGCGTAATCTTTTGAATCGCTTGCGCCGCTGAAATCCGAGTCTGAATCTGAGCTCCCATGCTATATCTTTTTGTGCTATCCGCCATGTTTGCTTCTGGTGGCTTCACGCAGTGACGTCACAAGACAATAGACGGGTGGATATAACGACGCTTAAAATCAGGCACTTTGAAGCCGTTTTTCGGGGTATTGCGTGATGGGTAAAATTTTGAGAAAAACTTCGAAAAATAAAATAAGCCACTTGGAACTGATTTTTTGTGGTTTTAACCCTTCAGAAATTGTGAGAATGTTCCCCTTTAAACAAGTTGAAAACCTTATTCGGGTGTTACCATTTTGTTGTCAATTGTAGGGAATATGTACTGTGCAATCTGTTAATAAAAGTTTCAATCAATCAATCAAAAAAGTGTGCAGTGTGTTTAAAGTCAAGTTGATTGTGACATTAGTTCATTTTTGTTTTCAATACAATCTTGGTTGGAACATGTTAATTATAGAGTGTTTTATTTGGGACCTTTTAATTAGGTTGAACGGGTCAAACTTGCGAAAAAATTAACAACAGCAAGGCTGATTATGAAAAAATATATATTTTAAAGATTGAAAGTTGCTAACAATCCCACGTGGATTCTTGGCATTGTCGATTGGGATTGTCGCCTACGAACTGACTTATAGATGCTTTTACAATATCGAGACAAACGATGTAACTCCTGCCTGTGACAAGTTTTTTGGATCAATTTTGTTAAGTCTTCCAATTTGACTCGACTTTTGACCACTCAACAAAAGAACCTGGGGTGTAAAAACGGGGTCGCACCTGAGGACGTGTGGATCGGGTCAGCGTGTCCAGTATCCGTTCCACGATCACATCGTGCCAAATGAGCGCCAAGCCTCCGTGATATTGCACAAGACTGGGGATCACCCATCTGTACAGCGCATAGAGAAGGGCCACTCCACCGGTGCAGCAAGCAAGGATCCACCACATCCTGCAACCAAGAAAGAGGAATAATGAAACTCGGTTCGGTCTGGTTAGTTCTACTGTACAGGTCTGCATTATGGCAAGCATATAAAACATATCAGCATAGAGATAAATGAAAGCTCGCATATCCCTCACCCTAGCTTTTCTTCCTTTGTGAAAGGCTAATGAGATGGGTGGTTAACATGCAGTGATGCTGTTCCAGCTTTCATTACCTTTCTGCCTGAGCACACAGAGGGAGAGACACCCGGCGTGATGGATATCTTTTAATATCAACTGCAATAAGGCACACAGCACAACAATATCTCACCACAATATATCAACCTGCACATTTAAGCATAGTTGAGAATGGGAGAAAAGAACCCAAAATAAAGCAAACCGTTTGCAAAAAGATAATTTTGTGTGAAGCTAGTGCAGCTTTGTCATACTACAACAAGGCTATGAAAGACCAGCCTTGGTTGAGCTAATTCCTTGTGATTTGTGCTTTGAGTTGCATGGCAACTGGCTGGAGGTTAGGAGCAGTGTGTCACTAATGTCAGATGGCTGGGACTTTAACCTTTACTATTGTACAACAGAGCATCGCTGTACTTGCAGGCATAGAAAAATGTATGAAAAACAAACATTAAAAATGATGGAATAGCGTTGAGGCTTGTAAAACAAAAAATGTGCATAGAGCCATGCGAGTAATGCAACTCACATGGATTCTAAGGTCAATGACAAAACCCAAGAAATGAATAACCTGGTACTTCAAATTTCATTGCACTGTTCCTTGCAATAAACCCCAAAAGTTCAATAGCAAAGTCACAAAGAATGCACAGCCTGGTTTGAACATGTTGAATTAATTTGTTCCAGTCATGAGGCACCAGCACCCCCCCGCCACCCTGTAAGGCAGTGGTCCCCAACCCCAATCCCACGGACTGGGGTGGGGGGGTTCATAAAGAAATACAATCATGTGTGCTTACGGACTGTATCCCTGCAGACTGTATTGATCTATCTTGATATATAATGTATATATTGTGTTTTTATGTTGATTTAATAATAAAAAAAAACAGTCGTTGGGGACTACTGCTGTAAGGGACAAGCGGTAGAAAAATGGATGGATGGATGATCCTCATTGCGCAAAAAAGGCAAACCTGTTGAGCACAAAAAACTGTAGGCCAGCCTATTAAGACAGCAGAAAGGCAAACCTGTTGAGCACAAAAAACTGTAGTCTAGCCTATTAAGACAGCAGAAAGGCAAACCTGTTGAGCACAAAAAACTGTATTCTAGCCCAGTGGTCCCCAACCTTTTTGTAGCTGCGGACCAGTCAACGCATGATAATTTGTCCGGCGGCCCGGTGGGGGGCGGGGGGAGTGGGGATGCTTTTGGTCTGGGGATGAATTCTTTTATTATTATTGTTTTTCTTTGTCATGAAAAAGGGAGGTTTTTGTCATGAAAATTGAGGTTTTTTTGGTTCGGGTGTTGGGGGGGTTGGGCGGGTGGGGGCTTTTGGTCTGGGGATGGATTCTTTTATTATTATTTTTTTTTCTTTGTCATGAAAAAGGGAGGTTTTTGTCATGAAAATGGGAGTTTTTTTTGGGTCGGTGCACTAATTGTAAGTGTATCTTGTGTTTTTTATGTTGATTTAATTTAAAAAAAAAAAATAAAAAAATTTAAATTAAAAAAATAATAAATATTAATAAAAAATTCTTCTGCGGCCCCGTACCAATCAAGCCCAGTGGTTGGGGACCACTGGTCTAGCCTATTAAGACAGCAGAAAGGCAAACCTGTTGAGCACAAAAAACTGTAGTCTAGCCTATTAAGACAACAGAGAAGCAAACCTGTTGAGCACAAAAAACTAGTCTAGCCTACTAAGACAGCAGAAAGGCAAACCTGTTCAGCACAAAAAACTTATAGTCCAGCCTATTAAGACAGCAGAAACCCATACTTACATACAGTATGATGGTTGTCAGAAGTCTGTGTGTTCTCCCACGCTGGAAGCAAAAGTGTCCAAACTGCGATGTAGACAACATGCGTTTGCTTCTGCTTCTGCTTCTAACTCCTCCCTCTGCTCCCTTCCACCTCCTTTCTGAGCACCGCTTAAAGTGATCATGAAAGGAATGTACCAAAGTCTAAGTCTCAGGGTTTTATGGAGCACAAAACTAGCACATGTTTATACTGTCCTCTCAAAAATATTGTATTTATTTGTAATTATTATTAATTATAATATTTTTCAAAATGTTTATTTTTGTATTGCTGGTTGGAAAACTGCAGTCAAACTATTAGGCATTTGAAAAAGACAAACAGGTATTTCATTTGGTCATTGTAACTTAAAGTGAAGAAAGCAGCACCAGACTAAATAAAAGATCACCTCTGAGCCCTATGAGTATTGAGTGCCAAATGTAACAATTAAATCACACTTGGAGCTGATATATTCTGAATATTTTGCTCACTTTTCTCATATTTAACAAATTTTCATCACAATTAAGATATACATTAAATGGTGAATCTAAATGGTAAATCTGAATTTAAACAAAAATCCAATGTTAACTATAAATATTAAATATAGCTCAAATTCTCATGTTAAATCTGAATGTAAAGGTTATATCCAAATGTACATGTTAAATGTAAAAGTCTAATCTAAATGTTGAATGTAAAACTAAGTATAAAATATGAGTATCAAATCTAAATAACCATATATTTTAAATCTAAATTTTAGATCTAGAATTACATATTACATCTAAATAGCCAGTAAGATTATGTTTTTTTTAGCCGTGTTTGCTCAGATTATGTTTAGTTCTGTCTTTGCACTTCCTGGTTTGTTTTCATCTCCATGCCAACCCATTAGCTTCACCTGGTCTCCTAGTCACGACCCTGTCCTCAGCCTCACACCTGTTTTCACTAATCATCACAGCTGCTATTTAAGTCATTCTTTTTCTCTTTGTCCTGGCATCTACACCCTACCCATGCTGTTCCTACCTTCATGCCCTCGTTCACAGTTCCATGTCGTGTAAGTTTTTGTTTATAGTTCATAGTTAATTGCCTTTGTGCTAGGTCTTTTGTTTATGTCCATAGTTTAGGCCGTAGCGCAAGTGTTTGTTTCCATAGCCAAGTTTTGTACCTCCATTGTGAGCGCCTTTTGTTAGTTATAGTGTTAAAATAAAAATATGTACTCACATTCACGTCTCGCTTATGCTGAATTCCCTCTGCGTCGAGGAAACAACCTTAATCAAAGTCACAGTTTGACACTAGCATTAATAAGTATAAACATATATATGTATATAGACATACATTTTACAAACTGAGATCCACTAAGTAATGTATAATCAATGTTGAATACAAATTTAAATGTTGAATCTAATAAACATTACATCAAAAATGTTAAACATAAATCTAAATGTTAAATCTGAAATTCCATATTACATCTAAATTTTAAATGTAAATTAAATCTAGTATTAAATGTAAATGTATAATCTAAATTTAAAATGTCGACAAATGTTAGTGACAATGAGTGGAAGAGGATGTGCAGTGAGGAAGATTTAGATTTAACATTTATATTTGTATTTACAGTTTAGGTATAACATTTAAGATATACATTTAATACTTATGTTAAACATTTAGATGTGGGGCAGCATGGTAGAGCAGTGGTTAGTGCTCATGCCTCTAAATATGCAGAGGACAAGTTTTACCACGGTGTGTGTGTGTGTGAGACAATCATTGGTACTTTAACTTAAGAGGGTCCTGGGTTGGATTACCGGGCTGGAGGTTTTTCTGTGTGAAGTTTGCATGTTCTTTCCATGAATGTGTGGGTTCCTCTCACCTCCAAAGACATGCACCTGGGAATAGGCGACCCCAAAAGAGACAAGCGGTAGAAAACTAATTTAGATATTACATTGAAAATTTACACTATATTTAGATTCAACATTTATTCTTTTTAACCTTTTTATATTTGTATTTAACATTTAGATATAACATGTAAACCCACCGTTTGATTCAACCTCAAATTTGAAAGAAAAGACCTAAACGTGATATATATATTCAGAATATATCAGCTCAGAGTGTGGTTGAATGTTTACGTTTGGCCCCCCATGCTGTTGGGCAGGTAAAGTTCTTAAGATGTGATCCATGGGTGTTTCAGACATTGCGCCGCTGTGGCTCGCTTTTCCGGCTGAAGCTGCAACATGGTTAGGAGGAACGAGCTGAACTGCGTTGCTTCATCCTTGGGCCACTCGTACTTATCCAAAAGAATTTCCAACAAGCTCCACGGCTTCAGCTTGGAGATGTGCCTCAGTTGTCCTGAATGGAATTGAGATTATTTTAATGTCAGAGTTTGAATATCGTAAATTCAGTTGCGAACAGAAGTTTACATAAGCTCATCATTCGGATGTAACGATAATACAACTTTACATATACATATTTGTAATGAAAGACTATACAATTGACAAAACTATTGATTGATACCATACATCTTCATTGATTAAAAAAAACAAAAAAATTGAGAGCACAATTTTGAATTTATCTTATCAGAAAATAACTATAGACATCACACATCGGATCGACCTATCCGCAGAACTATTGGAGAATCCTAGAAGCAATTTTTGTATCTCCTTCCTGTTTGTGCATGTTTTGCAATGACTTTTCCCACTGCTTCAGAGTGCTGGTTTTCTCACCTGTTCCTGGTTGGAAATCAGGAGGATCAACTGTCTCTGATTGCCATTAAGTAGGGTTTATCTTTGATTCATTGTGTAGAAAAACAGTGTGTACATTCAGTTCAGTTTATTTTAAACATGAATACAATATAATGCATCACATATTTCCAGTTGTTTCATTACAGCACGCCTGAAAAGGAGTAAGAAGAAGCTGAGCTTATTTAGATCTACCTCTTTTCATACCATCCATCGATTTTCTACCGCTTATTCCCTTTGGGGTCACTGGTGCCTATCTCAGCTACAATCGGGCGGAAGGTGGAGTACACCCTGGACAAGTCGCCACCTCATCGCAGGGCCAACACGGACAACATTCACACTCACATTCACACACTAGGGCCAATTTAGTGTTGCCAACCAACCTATCCCCAGGTGCATGTCTTTGGAGGTGGGATGAACCCCACGCATTCACGGGGAGGACATGCAAACTCCACACAGAAAGATCCCGAGCCCGGGATTGAACCCCAGACTACTCAGGACCTTCGTATTGTGAGGCAGATGCACTAACCCCTCTGTCACCGTGAAGCCCTAAGCCCTTTTCATACCATCGCAATTATATCACATTTCCTTGTTCACTGTAACAGAACAGTGAATAAATAATAAATAAATGATATGCCATAGTAGGTAAACAAATATCAAATACATAAATAATCTTTCTAAAAAATATATTTTACAAAAATGGTTCAAGATGTTTCATAATTCTTGTTCTGTATACTTTGTGAACACTTGTAGTTGAAACAGTCTCTTAAACTGAATCATATTGGTGCTTTGCTTGATTCCATTGGTCAATTCATTCCATAATTAAATTTCACATATGGATATGCTAAAGGTTTTAAGTGTTGTACGAGCATACCAATGTTTTAAATTTGATTTTCCTCTGAGGTTATATTTCTCCTCTTTGGTTGAGAAGAATTGTTGTGCATTGTTGGGTAGCAGGTTATAGTTTGCTTTGTACATCATTTTAGCGGTTTGCAAATGCACCAAATGGTTGAATTTCAATATTTTTGACTCAACAAATAAAGGGTTTGTGTGTTCTCTATATCCAACATTATGTATTATTAAAATGTTTCTTTTTCGTAACACCATTAGTTATACTCCTCTGTAAATAAGTTTAAAAGATTCGGTCCACTTATAACTTTGCGTATTGAAATTAAATTTGTAAATGAACAATGTTAAACTGCACACATTAGTTTTAATAAACAAGTTGTCCCGCATACTGTTATGTCGGCTGGAATTTAGAATACAACTTTTGAAGAACGCCCCCAACTGTGTTCAAGCAATCCGCGGTCAATATCCGCCATATATAAAGTCCTTTTTGGCGGAACTACGTCGTAATGATTTATAATTATTGATTACAATATTATTTGAATTCACTCTTAAACTTCTGCTTAAAGGCCTACTGAAACCCAGTACTACCCACCATGCAGTCTGATAGTTTATATATCAATGATGAAATATTAACATTGCAACACATGCCAATACGGCCTTTTTAGTTCACTAAATTACAATTTTAAATTTCCCGGGAGTTCCGTCCTGGAAACGTCGTGTAATGATGACGTGTACGCAAGACGTCACGGGTTTTTAGGACGTATGAGCGCCACGCACACACACAGCTAAAAGTCGTCTGCTTTAACGGCATAATTACACAGTATTTTGGACATCTGTGTTGCTGAATCTTTTGCAATTTGTTCAATTAATATTGAGCAAAGATGGAGTTGGGAAGCTTTAGCCTTTAGCCACACAAACACACGGTGATTCCTTGTTTAAAATTCCTGGAGGTGAAAATGTACTATGGATCAGAGCGCGGTCAAGCGAACATGAAACACGACGGAATGTCAACCAGCAGGTTTCGGTGAGAAAATTGTGGTTAAAAAGTGGCTTCTTACCGGAAAAAAGCTGAGCTTGTGCCGTCCACAGCTGCCGTCGACTCCCCTGAGACACTGCGCGTCAACACACCCGTGGAGACAGCCTTCCGACTATCAGGTACTATTTAACTCACTAAAACACTAGCAACACAATAGAAATAAAGGATTTCCCAGAATTATTCTATTAAATGTGTCTAAATCCGTCCCGATTGCGTTTTTTTTTTTTTACTTTTTTTTTTTTTTAGTCCGTCGCTATCAATATCCTCAAACACAAATCTTTCATCCTCGCTCAAATTAATGGGGAAATTGTCGTTTTCTCGGTCCGAATAGCACTTTTTGTTGGAGGCTCCCATTAAAAACAATGTGAATATGTGAGGAGCCCCCACACGTGTGACGTCATCGTCTGCGACTTCCGGTAGAGGCAGGGCTTTTGTCGTAGCACCGAAAGTTGCGATTTTTATCGTGGATGTTCTTTACTAAATCCTTTCAGCAAAAATATGGCAATATATCGAAATGATCAAGTATGACACATAGAATGGACCTGCTATCCCTGTTTAAATAAGAAAATCCCATTTCAGTAGGCCTTTAAAAATGACACCTCAGACATCATTGATCACGTGGTCCACACTACGCCCTGGCCATGGTACTGCGGTTGTTTGCTCACTTGCAGGAAAACACTGTCCTCAAGCGTTTTGGAAGAGAACTCCAACTTACAAGGAAATATAAAATTGTCCCCTGGTTTTGCCATCGCGCTTTTGGATTCACTGTTTATTTTATCATCCGATTCTACATATTTTTCAGCCATATTAAGTATTTTTAAGCATAAAAATGTCTAAACATACTAAAAATATCAATATAACACTGTATTGGCCTTAACATGACAACAAATCAATCACAGCTTGCTGTTCTGTATCATGGCCACTGATTGGCTCAGCCTTAGGCAGCTGACAATATGGGTGTTATTTCATGACTAGAGGGCTGTGAAATTTGAAATTACTTAGAAAGTTGTAAATAGTGTTTTTATGATCTATCTCAGGGGGTCAAACTTGTTTTAATTGAGGGACAAATCGCAGTAATTGTCAGCAGGCCAAATTGATTGATGTGGCGGACTCCATAAAATGATGTGGTGGGCCACATTAAATGACGTGACATACCATTCTAAATGTCTTGTCGAGCCACAGTAAATGTTGTGGCAGACCACATTGAATGACATGGTGGGCCAATTTTGAATGATATCACGGGCCATTTTAAAAGATGTGACAGACCATTTTAAATGTGACGGTGGGCCACTATAAACGTCGTGGCCGACCACATTGAATGGTGGGCCATGTTAAATGATGTAAGAGACCACTTTAAATGTCGTGGCAGGCCACAATAATGTTGCGTGGCAGACCATAATGGATTATGTGGCAGACCACATTGAATGTTTTGGAGAGCCGCTATAAACGTTGTTGCAGACAACATTGAATGCTATAGCGGAGCACTTTAAATGATGTGGCGGACTACATTAAATGTCGTGGCAGACCACATTGAATGATATGGTAGGCCAATTTTGAATGATATCACGGGCCGTATTACAAGATGTGACAGACCACTTTAAATGTTGTGGCAGGCCACGATAAATGTTACGGTGGGCCACGATAAACGTCGTGGCCGACCACATTGAATGGTGGGCCATGTTAAATGATGTAACAGACCACTTTAAATGTCGTGGCATGCCACAATGTTGCGTGGCAGACCACATTGAATGTTTTGGAGAGCCGCTATAAACGTTGTTGCAGACCACATTGAATGCTATAGCGGAGCACTTTAAATGACGTGGCGGACCACGATAAATGTTGCGGCAGACCACATTGAATGATATGGTGGGCCATTTAATGATGTGACGGACCACTTTAAATGTCGTGGCAGGCCACTACGATTTATATCAGGGGTAGGGAACCTATGGCTCGGGAGCCAGATGTGGCTCTTTTGATGACTGCATCTGGCTCTCAGATAAATCTTAGCTGACATTGCTTAACATGATAAGTTATGAATAATTCCGCTGGTAATCACAGTCTTAAAAATAACGTTCAAAATATAAAACATTCTCATACATTTTAATCCATCCATCTGTTTTCTACCGCACCTGTTCAAGAAGTCGCATTAATGGTAAGAAGAATTTTATTTCTCATCGGTGAACTTCCAAATAACGTTATTAAAAAGAATAACAGACTTATGATGTGAAGATCTGTCACTTCATTTCTGTTTGTGCTTCTTTGTTTTGTATTAACTTCCCATCAGTGCTCTTATTTTGTTTCCATTTCCTGCTTGTCCCACAGGGCGCTGTTTTTTTCCCCTCACCTGCGTTTGATTGGCAGCTGGTCCACACCTGCTACCAATCAACATGTTTCTATTTATGCTTGTCTCACGCGCTCTTCAGGAATCAAAGATTGACTATTGTTTAGAACTATACATGCAAGACTGCTTCCTTCTCCTCTGTTGATGATATTAAAAGCATCTTACCTGCTCTTCGCTCTCCTGGTTCCTGCTTCTTGGGGTCGCTACTACTGCTGCCGTGCGAGTTTCTGACATATTATAATAAGCGGTAGGAAATGGATGGATGGATAGTCTATAAATGTTGGGTTTACTTAAAAATGCAGACATTTACTTAAAAAATATTATATGGCTCTCACGGAAATACATTTTAAAATATTTGGCTTAAATGGCTCTCTCAGCCAAAAAGGTTCCCGACCCCTGATTTATATGGTGGGCCAACTGTATGACATGGCAGGCCACATTTGGCCCCCAGGCCTCGAGTTTGAAAATATTCGATTTATAATTAATAACTCCTACTCTGAAGGATCAAGACAGCATTACAGAGCTGGTACTGTTGCATAATTCTGCCTTAAGTGTCTGCAGGTGTACCTAATGTTCTGGCCAGATAGTGAGGTTACCTTTTTGGTTGAAGAACATTTTGGACTTCTTCCCTGAGAGAGTAAACTGTGATGGGAGGGCTCCAAGTAGTTCAATAATGTGAGCAATGTGATCTAAAATGGCATAACAACATAATATTATATCGTCTATGTTGTTTAGTTGAATGTACACAATGCACCGATTGAAAAATGTTAACCTTCTTCACGGGAGAATGTGGCCCCTGGTTGAGGGTCAAAAAGATAGTCCCCTGTTGCCAGCTCAAAAGCCTACAGAACACAAAGAGGGACACAAAAAACCTAAGATTGTTTTCTATGCATTGCATTTCACTTTTTTCCTAAAAGTCACTGCTGGTCTCACCATGCAGGCAGTGCTCCAGATGTCAGCCGGGGTGCCGTAATCAGCGCCAATCAGCACCTCCACGGAGCGGTACTGACATGTTTGGATGTCCTCAGTGAAGTGTTTGTGCTGCACCATACCAGGGATCGCATATGAAACACACAAAATGTTGGTTTTAGTCAGAAAATTGTCATGAGCTCTCATTCCAGTTTTCAAACCTGCTCAGTGGCCTTGTGGTTAGAGTGTCCGCCCTGAGATCGGTACGTTGTGAGTTAAAACCCCGGCCAAGTCAAACCAAAGACTATAAAAATGGGACCCATTACTTCCCTGCTTGGCACTTAGCATGAAGAGTTGGAATTGGGGGTTAAAGGCCTAGTGAAACCCACTACTACCCACCATGCAGTCTGATAGTTTATATATCAATGATGAAATATTAACATTGCAACACATGCCAATACAACTGGTTTAGTTTGCTAAATTGCAAATTAGAATTTCCCGCAAGTTTCTTGTTGAAAACGTTGCGGAATGTTGACGCGTACGCGTGACGTCACTGACTGTCAGGAAATATTAGCCCAGCACAAGTTACGGCTAAAAAGTCGTCTGCTTTAATGGCATAATCACACAGTATTTTGGACATCTGTGTTGCTGAATCTTTTGCAATTTGTTCATTTAATAATGGAGACTATAAATAAGAATGCTGTTGGTGGAAAGCGGTGGATTGCAGCTGTCTTTAGCACCGAGACACAGACTGTGTTTCTTTGTTTGTTGTGAAGCTTTAACACAGAGCAGTCAAGCAATCATGTTTTCTCTACGTCAACCAGCATGTTTTTGGATGGGGAAATTGTGATATATATCTTACCGGAGAAATCATTGGATTATTCGTCGTCCTGCTGTGAGCTTGGCTCCTCGGCTTCTCTCTGAGACACTGGGTGTTCACCGCAGCCATCCGACCTCGAGGTATGTTTTTACAATCTTTAAAATCTCACTAAAACACTATTAAAACAATAAGCAGATAAGGGATCTTCCAGACTTATCCAAGTAAAATCCAAGTAAATGTGTCTAATTACATCTGAAACGCTCACACTGCCGCCGCTTTTTTTTTTTTTCTTGTAGTCCCGCACTTTCAATATCCTAATTCACAAATCTTTCATCCTCGCTCAAATTAATGGGGAAATTGTCGCTTTCTCGGTCCGAATTGCTCTTACTGCTGGAGGCTCCCATTAAAAACAATGTGAATATGTGTGAAGCCCTGCAACTCGTGACGTCACGCGCACATACTTCCGGTAAAGAAAGGCAGGGCTTTTCTATCATCGACCAAAAGTTGCGAACTTTATCGTCGATGTTCTCTACTAAATCCTTTCAGCAAAAGTTTGGCAATTTCGTGAAATGATCAAGTATGACACAAAGAATGGGCTTGCTATTCCCGTTTAAATAAGAACATTTTATTTCAGTAGGCCTTTAAATCACTGAAATGATTCCCGAGCGTGGCCACCGCTGCTGCTCACTGCTCACCTCACCTCCTAGGGAGTGGAACAAGGAATGGGTCAAATGCAGAGAGTCATTTCCCCACACCTCGTGTGTGTGTGACTATCAGTGGTACTTTAACTTTCGTTTCTTATGGGTTTATTTCCTAATTCATCCATCCATAGCACTCTAATTTTATATAGGTTTGCTTCCATTTACCACCACTTCTTAATCTGAGCGCTGGCTTCCTTACCTGTCCCTGATTGGCTTTTGAGGATCTTTATATGCCACCCCTGTCCTCTGGACAAAAGTCGTTTCACTCATATCTTTTTTTTTTAATTTAACTGAAAATTGCTCTTTGTCATATCTTGTCACCATTTTTGTAATCTCAATGATATCCGCCATATATAATGATCCGGCCCAGTCATTTTTGCTTTGTACTTCCACGTTCTGCATAGCTTTCCCTATGCTTCCTGTGACTGGTTGCTTTTTTGGTGCACGTCCCTACTGCACTACTTTTGTGTTTTACCCAACAAACAGTTTTTAACTGCACTTCACCTGTTGTCTCTGCATCCTGGGGTCTAGACCAGTGGTTCTCAAATGGGGGTACGCGTACCCCTGGGGGTACTTGAAGGTATGCCACGGGGTACTTGAGATATTTCAAAAATATTCTACAAATAGCAACAATTCAAAAATCCTTTATAAATATATTTATTGAATAATACTTCAACAAAATATGAATTAAGTTTATAAACTGTGAAAATAAATGCAACAATACAATACAGCTAGATTGTTTGTGGACATGTTCCATAAATATTGATGTTAAAGATTTCTTTTTTTGTGAAGAAATGTTTCAAATTAAGTTCATGAATCCAGATGGATCTCTGTTACAATCCCCAAAGAGGGCACTTTAAGTTGATGATTACTTCTATGTATAGAAATCTTTATTTATAATTTAATCACAAGTTATTTTTATATCTTTTTTTCCAAATGAGCAATATTTTGCACTGTTATACAATTTAATAAATCAGAAACTGATGGCATAGTGCTGTATTTTACTTCTTTATTGCCTTTTTTCAACCAAAAAAGCTTTGCTCTGATTAGGGGGTACTCGAATTAAAAAAATGTTCACAGGGGGTACATCACTGAAAAAAGGTTGAGAACCACTGGTCTAGACCAATTAAGACAGTAACACAAATAGTATGAAAAAATGGTTACGTAACTCACCACCCAGCAAGCATTGCCCAGGTCTGCAATCTTAACGAGCAGCTTCTCAGCGTTGCGTGGCAACAGGAAGTCAAAAGGCACATCACAGTCACTGCTTCCTAAAATACATGAAAGAATGTCACTCAATCAACTGCACTCTTTTTTTTAGTCTGGACTTTGAACTTTTAGTCTGGTCTCATTAGTTTCACCTATTCTGTCCAATTTTCCATTGGCTCTAGCCCTTTTTCGTGTCCATCAATCAACTAACTTGCCCAGGGGTTTCCAACCCGTCACTCAGATTCTTGGAAGAGTGCTGTTACCTAAATGTTTTATTTAAAGTTGTTTTTATTGAAACATTTTTTCTTGAATCACTTTAATGCAGCGGTCCCCAACCACCGGGTCACGGCTCGATTGGTACCGGGGTGCAGAAGAATTTTTTATCAATTAATTTAATTTTATTTTTTTTTATTAAATCAACATAAAAAACACAAGCTACACTTACAATTAGTGCACCAAGCCAAAAAACCTCCCCTTTTCATGACAAAAAAAAATAAAAAAATAAAACATTTCAGTCAGTCTTTTTAGCTACAATATTATTATTATTTTTTACACGTGTTTTTAAAATGTTTACCTGCCAACACAAGAACAGTCGCTTTTTAAATGTTATTAAAGTCCCACACTATTTTGTTATTCCACAAGGGTTGTAGTTCAACTGGTAATACAGATCATTAATACTCTAAAAAGGCACACTGTGTAATATTTTAAATGATTCTGTTGCCAGCAATGAGAGGGTTTGAATGAAATCCTAATCTGTTTAAATTTAAAGGTTAATCAATTTTAGAATTTTACTTTATTAAAGAGGAAATTTGACAAACTGTATTTGTATTTTGTGTCAACTTTTGCAAGTTGTCTGATGTACTGTATCAGCTAAAGTCTTTGCTATACTGTTAAATGCCGGCAATTGTCTTACGAAAAGATTTACTCCAAACTACTAGCGTAGCTACAGCTGCTCCTGGGGTAGACTGACTGTTGTATGGGTGCCACCCCTTGAAAATATAGTCTGGACACACCACTGACCTGCTGATCGGCAGTGCGCCTTACAATTCGGTATGCCCTATGGTCCGAAAGATACAGGAGTTCAATATGTGCAATATCAAATTTAGACTTGAAAAAATACTTTCAACAGGCAAATGGCTTTGATTTGGTAGATGGGCCCTTAAATCTATTTATAGACTGACACCAACCTGGAGGAGAAGGAGTTATGTCTGCAGCCGGGTGCAAAAATACATCTTTGGTGATGTCTGGCAAAGAAAAGGTGAGGTTTCTGCGACTGAGCAGAGACGAGTCCGGCCCGTCAGACAGCAGCAAGGTCCGCCTCCTTAATTTGAGGTCGGAACACAGAAGCGATGATTGACAGGTGGCGCTGCGTGTGCTCAAGGGTGTTGTCACATCAGAAAGAACAGCAGCGCAAGAAGTTTCTATTTGACTGTGGTCGCTCTCTTGTCCTCGCCGCTGCGGCTTCTTCTCCTTCCTCATTAACCGTTTCAGCTGCGATCTTGAAGTCTTACTGGACTGCAAAAAAAAGCACAAAAAGTGAATTACTACATTCTAACCCTGGGGCAGTGTTCTGAAAAATGACTTTTCAAAAGTAATTAATTGTAGTTATATCACCAAAAATGTAATTGACTCACTAACGGAATGACTGTAGTATTTCATTAGCAGGGAAAATATTTAATACGATACTATATAAAAACGTTGAAATATTGGGCATGTGCAGTTAAAGGCCTACTGAAAGCCACTACTACCGACCACACAGTCTGATAGTTTATATATCAATGATGAAATCTTAACATTGCAACACATGCCAATACGGCCTTTTTAGTTTACTAAATTGCAATTTTAAATTTCCTGCGAAGTATCCTGTTGAAAACGTCGCGGAATGATGACACGTATGATGACGCGTGCACGTGACGTCACTGGTTGTAGCGGACATGTTCTTCATGCCCGATCCAAGCTATAAGTAGTCTGCTTTAATTGCATAATTACACAGATTTCCGGACATCTGTGTTGCTGAATCTTTTGCAATTTGTTCAATTAATAATGGAGACTACAAGGAAGAAAAGATGTTGGTGGAAAGCGGTCGGCTGTAGCAAAACAAACACAGCCGGTGTTTCTTTGTTTACATTCCCTAAAGATGACGGTGAAGCTTTACTTTGGAACAGAGCGGTCAAGCGAACATGGTTCCCGACCACATGTCAACTGGGGCAGGTTTCGGTGAGAAAATGGTGGTAATAAGTCGGCTCTTACCGTAGACATGAGAGGAGCTTGCGTCGTTCCTCCTGCAGCTGTCGAAGAGGCAGCTGCGACTCTCTTGCCTCCTCTGTGGCTTCCCTCAGAGACACTGGCGGTCACCACGGCGTGGCCACACCCCTCCGACTTTCAGATACGACTATATAATCTCACTAAAACACGAGTAACACAATAAGCAGATAAGGGATTTTCCAGAATTATCCTAGTAAATGTGTCTAATAACATCTGAATCGCTCCCACTGCCCTCTCTTTTTTTTTCTTCTAGTCCAAAATAAATAAAATGCTATCTATCTATCTATCTTCACTCTCACTATCCTCATCCACAAATCCTTCATCCTCGCTCAAATTAATGGCGAAATCGTCGCTTTCTCGGTCCGAATCGCTCTCGCTGCTGATGGCCATGATTGTAAACAATGTGAGGAGCTCCACAACCAGCGGCGTCACGCGCACATCGTCTGCTACTTTCGGTACAGGCAAGGCTTTTTTATTAGCGACCAAAAGTTGCGAACTTTATTGTCGATGTTCTCTACTAAATCCTTTCAGCAAAAATATGGCCATATCGCGAAATGATCAAGTATGACACAGAATGGACCTGCTATCCCCGTTTAAATAAGAAAATCTCATTTCAGTAGGCCTTTAAGAGACGTTTCATATTAAAGCACAGTGTGTGTTCTTTTAAAAGGCGGAGCCTGTTGCCAAATGACATGTGAAGTCAACAAGGGTTTCAATGGAGCTGTGTTTGTTAGCTTTAGCAGTTAGCATCGGCAGTTTGACATCAGCTCTTAAGAACCTTTTCACTGAACTGTTTTACCTCTGCCTAATAAAGAGATTGAATGTGCTTCAATGGCTGTTATATATATTTTTGTCAACAAGCGGTGTATTGTTTGGATGGCAAGTTTTCACTTCAATTATTGATGTATTGTTCATTATTCTTATGGTGTACGTGTGTGTATGTTGTTTGCTGTGTCACGGTGTGATGTTGCCTCTTCCTAATTGATATCAAGTTCATTTTAGTGCGGTGCTGTGTGTTCCTTACACGGGTAAAAATATATTTTCCTGCATTGAACTTGCTGCACTTATGACGCTGTCTGGTTGTGGACATAAAACCACTTCGAAAGTAGTGTGCAAAGTTATATCGAGCTATCGCTAACAATGTTGTAACAGACCTAAAAGTAATTAACTATATTACTTGTTATAAGTAAAAGTAACTGTGTTAGTAACGTTGTTATAACAAACACTGTCTAGGGGTGTCAAAAATGTTTTCATTGAGGGCAACATTGCAGTTATAGCAGCTCTCAAAGAGCCGCCCGCTTGTAACACTAAATACATAAGAATTATAATTTATATTCGCCTTATTATGAATAGATTTTTAATTATTCTATTGTTTACGTACAAATTGATGCATAACATACTTGCTTTTGAAATCATAAGTCAGGGTGACAAGCATTTTGCTAACGAAAAATGTTTGGAATATATGTAACTAATACAGGGGTCTTGCAACATTTTCCGACAAGAGCCACATATTAAAAAGTTAAAGTATGGGAACCCATCCATTTATCCAAAAATCATGTGCTTTCGGAGGCTAACCTTACAAGAAGTACTTAAAACATTGACAGCAAATTCATAAAATCACAAGCTGATTTACACTTATTGGAAAAAAAAAGCCTAAAAACATTGCTACTTTTGCCACAATTGTTTCAAAAAGCATTTTTGGCCACAAGAATCACAAAAAAGCGCCTGTGAAATCCTGGAAGGACCGACAGTTCAACCTATTACGCGCCAGTGTTACAGTACCATAGTTTAAACTGTGTTACCTTATAATGAAGTTTCTTTATGGTATGAAAAAAATAATGGATCAAAAACACCATACCCAATTCCCAATGGATTGGAAAACCCCTGTCAGCCTCCCCATCAAGGTGGACAATCTCTATAAAGGTTTTGGAGATAATGAAGTCATGATACTTGCAGATATTTTTCTTATAAGAATCAACCAATGAACATACCTTTTTCTGTTTGCCGCTGGGGTTCACTGGAGTAAAAGATAAAAGAACAAAGAAAATATAAAACTCAGTTATGCAGTACAGTTTGCTCGACTATGGAATAATAAATCATGTTTGGGACACATCTGGTGTTAATCAGAAGGACAAATATATTTCAACAGCCTACTTTACCGCTGTAGGTCATTCCAGAATTGGAGGACTTTTTACATCCCAGCCATGACATTTCATATGTTCAAAATATTAAAGCATGAAGTTGAGTAATGTGTACTTCTACGACCAAATCTAAATAAACTGGAAGAAAATGTTTATTCAAAAATCTGTTTTTTAATCAATAAATATATACCATACCCCCTAAAACTGAGTCTTGATGGACTAAGTGAATGTTAAATAAAACACGTCAAATGTACAGGTAATTCAGAGCTCCTTTACTTTGTATTTTTGCAGTCATTGATGTTTTATGTATTTGTTGTGGGGGTCAATACAACTTTCAAATACCAAGGTGAGTATTGGTTTTGGATCAATTCAAGATGAGATCTATTTTGTTAAAAGTTTTGCAACGTTATACATCCAGCAAATTACTAGTTTTTCCTCATAGTTTGCTGCTATCAGCATTGAGAGCAGCCCGTGATGATATTTATATTTATTGTTTTTTTATTTTGGACGAGTGACTTTTTTTTAAACAGTTGTGTGTAGTAGAATGTACTAAGGTAAATATTTATATTATGTTTATAATTTTGTTTTACATTGTTGTATTTTGTGAATAAAAACATATGTCTTCTGTTTTATCACAGTCATTATTAAGTATTGGCTAATTCACAAAAATATTTGACCACAACATTTCAAATAAAAAGTATCGGCATTGATATCAGCAACATTGCCCCTGTATTTACTTTGTATTTAATGTATCGTCACCCACATTTTCAGTATCGCCCAGACCTACTTTTTGATGAAACATTTGTTTTATTAAGTATGATATTTGCCATTTTTATGCAAGGAATCTATGAACGTCCCACAGGTCTGTGCGGCTGACCTGTCTCCACTCAGGATGATCTCCTGCTGGCCCCACTAAGGACTGGACTCTCACACTATTATGTTAGATCCACTATGGACTGGACTCTCACAATATTATGTTAGATCCACTATGGACTGGACTCCCACAATATTATGGGAGATCAAGTCGACGTCCATTGCACCGGTCGCCCGAGGGGGGTGGTCCCCTCCAAAGTTTCTCATTGTCATCCCATTGGGTTGAATTTTTTCTTGCCCTGATGTGGGATCTGAGCCGAGGATTTCGTTGTGGCTTGAATCACTCGTGATTTAGGGCTATATATGTAAACTTTGATTGATTGAATGTTCTATATTTTCAATGGCACATTTACAATTTTGAGTCATACTGCAGTCTACAAATATCTCGCATGTGCGACTGCCATCTACTGGTCAGTTTTTTCACCATGTACCAAATAAAATGGCGTCGAGGTCAGTAAGCACAACCAAAATTATTCCGTACATTAGGCGCACTGTTGAGTTTTGAGAAAATGAAAGGATTTTAATTGTGCCTTATAGTCCGAAAAATATGGTATTCTTATTTTTTTTTTAAATAATTGACAGCACTACAACATTACATTTGTGTCTATGTTTTCTGTATGTTTGAGAATATTCTTAAATATATAAAAACTTAAACATCTAAATCCCTTTTGCACAACAACTGACTCTGGTTGACGCGAGTCCTCGTCTTGTTAAGTCACTCACAGCAACTCTGCACAGAACACCGACTTCTTACATATACGTTGATAATATATAAGTACTAATGTGGCTCACCATTTAACCCAGTGGAGTCTGGCATTTGCCACAGTTTGGTGTTGGCCGCCATTTTCTGAACGTACACTTTGTCCACGTGCAGGAGGATGTTCTCTGGCTTAATGTCGGTGTGGATGATTTTACATTTGGTGTGCAAGTAATCCAAACCCTGCAGAACCTGCAATGCACAAGGCAAACAAACTCTTTTGAAATAGAATTATTTGGTCAGTTTCTAATGTTTATTCTGTTTTGGATCCAGGGTGAGTAAATCCCAGCTGACTTTGGACAGATCATAAGGCACAAATAGAGACAAAGAACCCATTTAACCTTGTGGACAGTTAAGAGCTGAAAATTACACAACATATAGGTGTTTGGAACCCACAAAAACACGGGGAGAATGATGACACAGTGAGAGTTGACCACATGCACCATTATGTCGCCCCAGAAATTCATCATGCATCTTGAAGATACAGGCTGTGTTTCAATTTGCACATGTCCATTCTTACAATTAGAATTTTGAGTGTTTACAGTGAAAAGTACAGCAAAATGCAGTGTCGTCAATACCTTGATACCTAAATATCTAAACGGGGAGTGTGCGGTGACCATCCTTATTTATCGCCATTTTGGCGACGACGTGGAAGGGGAAGAACTAAGTCGAAGAACCACAGACTTACATTTCCTAGCTATCAGAACTTGGTAATTAAGTATCACTGGGGAAACTACTCAAATACTCAGTATCTAGTGAGTATCTTGTAATTTATTTTAGTAATTGGGTAATCTATCGAATAATTTGTTAGATTAATCGAGAAATCAGAGAAAACACCCTACACAACCTCAATGTGTTACGGAAAATAGCTGAAATAATAAAAAAGGAATAGTCATCCAAATAAATATTCGGTGAAGAAAAAAAACGACTTAAGTAATGAGTAACTGCTGAGTAAATTTTGGTTTAAATTAGTGATAGATTAATCTATTGACTAGTTTGTACAATTAATCGAGTAATAAGATAAAACACACTTTACAGCCTCAATGCGTATTTTAGAAAAATGTTTGTGATTTTGCAGCTCTGCACCCGCCTATTTTACTGTTGTTGCAGTACCTGGTTTTCTCGGTCACGAGGCAAAGCTGCCAGCACGCACACCTGAATCTTATTTCCTCCTGACTACTTAAGCTCTCCAGTTCCTTTACCCAGCGCCATTAAATTCCTGACGGTTCACCCTTTCAGTCGTGTACATTTCCTCTACTTTGGCTCCACTCACGCTTCTTGTTCCCTGTAGCTCAGTCCCAGCGTTGTATTGGCTGTTACTTTTCCACACATTCTGTGTGCATCCTTGGTTATTTTTCCTCACCCACTTTTGAGTGTGTTTTCTGTTATTATTTTTATTAATTTGTTTGCTTTGCTTTGGGGTATTACTTTGGTTAAGCCAATCACAAAAAATAGTTTAAGTAAACATTTTTTTCTGCTTGCCATAACCTTCATTCTTTTTGAACATCATCAACATTGGAATTGCACTTTCAACATGTTTCAACATTATTAGAAATATATATATATATATATATTTTTAAACTGTTCTCAGCTACTCAGATCACTGCACTCACTGACATACACGGGCCGAGGGCTTCTTAAACTCATTCTGACTTTGGAATCCAACTTTGCCATTACAGAGTGGTCTGTAGTGGAAGAGTATTAACACTGAATTAGTCATCTTACTCTTGATTTTAATGTTATTCAAAATTTATATCTAAACTACTTACAGTTCACAACTTTGTCGAATGATATTAACCACGTGTTATTATTCTTTAGACAAAAAAAATCTTAGGCTTAGCTCAGGCTGATTAAAAAAATAAATACCAACAAAATATACTGCATAAGAAAGGACACATCATAAATAACCGACGAAAATGTAATTAAAATGCAATTATGTTGTGCTAAAATAAAGTAATATAATAATCAATGTATTCCTTAGATAAACAGTTAATAAAACAAAAGTGTAAATTAAAAATACAGCTTCACCACTTTTGTCATCATTTTTGCACCTAAGAAACTCCAAACTTTTTCTGTTTGTTTGATATTGTCATTACAGCTAAAAGTCTATCACAACTGACTACTGCAGCGGCCCATATGGTCTGCAGCTGAGAAAGTTTTTGGCAACCCAGGCCGTCGGGGACACTCATGGCCCAAAAATAGGCCCCAGCCCTAGAAACACTGCACAAGACGCCTCATTGATGATCGTAACACACGTCAGGCTGTCCGCCATCTTGCGGCAGTTATTTGTCAGGATTTCAGCAGCAATACCATATCACTGTTGACAACCTTTATTTAACCAGATAAGAAACCCAGTCAGATCCGGATCTCTTTCACAAGGGTGACATGGCCAAAAGGTGAACAGCACATGTTACAGAGCAGTTTCAGATAGGTAACACGATAAGACATACATTTCAAATTGCATAAAAAGAACTGTAAAACAATTAAACAATTAATATTTACCCCTTTTAAAAACACTGGCACTGTGTAAACTGCTCACAATGTCTGTCCCTCAGGATAGTACGGAAAGCTCCAAAAGGAAGTAGTTAAAAGTTTTGTTTGTAATGTATTCCATGCCAGAGGGGCAGCAGTGCTAAAAGCTCTTATGCCAAATTCAGTCCGTACATGAGGAACAGTTAAAGCATACAAATTGTTAGAACGTAATACGTAAGAGCTGCTTTTTCTTTGTAACAAGGTACGCAAGTATGGAGATATTAAACCTGAAAGTGCCTTATAAATAATAGTCAGCCAATATGTGTATCTGCGTGCACTTAATGAAGATAAGTCTGATTTCATATACAGTTGACATTGGTGGGTGAGACCACGACAGCCAGTAACAAATCTTAGTGCTGAATGAAAAACAGTGTCCAAGCACTGGAGGGATTTAAATGAAGCACTAAAAAAAGCACGTCTCCATAATCAATTACGTGCAAGATAGTCGCTGTCGCCAAGTTCTTACTGACCTCAGTAGAGAAGCAGTTTGTTTTTTTCTGAAGGAACTGTCCTGAAGGAATCAATAAAGCACTATCTATCTTTTTCTAAAAAAGAAACAAACTTTTACCCTAAGCTTAGACACCAAGTGGTTAAAATGGGCTTTAAATGAAAGCTCCTGGTCAAGAGTAAAACCCAAGTAAAACTTGTTCAATAGGGTTTCCTTTTGATGTTGCAATATTTGGAAAGTTTTCTGGTAGCAACTTTGAATGAGCGAAAATCCTCAGATTGCTTTTATCTTTATTTAAAACCAATTTAAGATCACATAAGCGAGCCTTAATGATACAAATAACAACTTGTAAAAACTCGAAAGCCTGAGTGATGGAGGTTGAACAGCAATAAATAATGTTTTCATCTGCTAAAAATGGTACACAACATTTAACAAATTGTTGCAAAGATTATTTATGTAGACAGAAAATAAAATTTGCCCCAGCACTCAGCAATGTGGAACTCCTTTGGTAATATCCAGTAATGAAGAGGTCGTCCTAGCCACCAGTACACATTGTGTTCTGCTGGAATGTTTGTCTGTGAACCAAGCAGCTACATTTTTAGACAATTTAAAGGGGAACTTTATCACAATTTCAGAAGGGTTAAAACCAATAAAAATCAGTTCCCAGTGGCTTATTTTATTTTTCTAATTTTTTTTCAAATTTTTACCCGTCCCGGAATATCCCGAAAAATGGCTTTAAAGTGCCTGATTTTTGCTATCTGTGAAGCCACCATCCATTTTCTTGTGACGTCATCCATGGCGGATAGCACAGCAAGATATAGCGACATTACCTCGGATTCAGACTCGGATTTCAGCGGCGATTCAACAGATTAGGCATGTATTGAAACGGATGGTTGGAGTATGGAGGCAGATAGCGAAAACGAAATTGAAGAAGAAACTGAAGCTATTGAGTAAGTAGCTATTGACGCTATTCGGCCATGTCTGCCTTAGCATCGTTGGTAAAATGTGCAGACCAAACGATCGGGACTTTTGCATTGACACTGGAGTAACTTAAATCTGTCGATTGGTAAGTGTTTGTTTGGCATTAAATGTGGGTGGAGGGAAAGGCTGGATGCAAATATCAATCAATCAATTGTTTACTTATATAGCCCTAAATCAATAGTGTCTCAAAGGGCTGCACAAACCACTACGACATCCTACAACTACAAATATACATACAGCTAGCCTGAATAGCATGTTAGCATGGATTAGCTGGCAGTCATGCCACGACCAAATATGTCTGATTAGCACATAAGTCAACAACATCAACAACACTCACCATGGTGATTTCTTTGACTTTATCGTTGGAAATGCATCCGCAGGTTATCCACACATCTCTGGATACTTTGTCTGCCTTAGCATTGCCGGTAAATAGCATGTGAGCATCGATTAGCTTGCCGTGCTAATTGATGCACATTCTGCGTAAATCAACTTCAATCCATCCCTGATCGTGTTGTTACACCCTCCGACAACACACCGACGAGGCGTGATGTCTCCGAGGTACAGAAAACAGTTGAAAAAATGGAAAATAAAGCTGATTTGACTCCATGTGTATAATGCCAGCCATCCATCCATCATCTTCCGCTTATCCGAGGTCGGGTCGCGGGGGCAGCAGCCTAAGCAGGGAAGCCCAGACTTCCCTCTCCCCAGCCACTTCGTCTAGCTCTTCCCGGGGGATCCCGAGGCGTTCCCAGGCCAGCCGGGAGACATAGTCTTCCCATCGTGTCCTGGGTCTTCCCCGTGACCTCCTACCGATTGGACGTGCCCTAAACACCTCCCTAGGGAGGCGTTCGGGTGGCATCCTGACCGGATGCCCGAGCCACCTCATCTGGCTCCTCTCGATGTGGAGGAGCAGCGGCTTTACTTTGAGTTCCTCCCGGATGGCAGAGCTTCTCACCCTATCTCTAAGGGAGAGCCCCGCCACCTGGCGGAGGAAACTCATTTCGGCCGCTTGTACCCGTGATCCTATCCTTTCGGTCATGAACCAAAGCTCATAACCATAGGTGAGGATGGGAACGTAGAGCGACCGGTAAATTGAGAGCTCTGCCTTCCGGCTCAGCTCCTTCTTCACCACAACGGATCGATACAACGTCCGCATTACTGAAGACGCCGCACCGATCCGCCTGTCGATCTCACGATCCACTCTTCCCCCACTCGTGAACAAGACTCCTAGGTACTTGAACTCCTCCACTTGGGGCAGGGTCTCCTCCCCAACCCGGAGATGGCACTCCACCCTTTTCCGGGCGAGAACCATGGACTTGGACTTGGAGGTGCTGATTCTCATGCTGATTCTCTGTCAATTTGTTTGACAAAATGGCCGATTGACTACCTAGGTGACGTCACGTTGTGACGTCATCGCTCCGAGAGTGAAGTGAAGTGAAGTGAATTATATTTATATAGCGCTTTTCTCAAGTGACTCAAAGCGCTTTACATGGTGACACCCAATATCTAGGTTACATTTAAACCAGTGTGGGTGGCACTGGGAGCAGGTGGGTAAAGTGTCTTGCCCAAGGACACAACGGCAGTAACTAGGATGGCACAAGCGGGAATCGAACCTGCAACCCTCAAGTTGCTGGCACGGCCACTCTACCAACCGAGCTATGCCGCCCCAAGCAAATAATAGAAAGGCGTTTATTCGCCAAAATTCCCCCATTTAGAGTTCGGAAATCGGTTAAAAAAATATATGGTCATTTTTCTGCAACATCAATGTATATATTGACGCTTACATAGGTCTGGTGATGATGTTCTCCTTTAATGTGATGAAGGGCTTGAATTAACAGATTGTGGTCTACTGTGTCAAATGCTTAAGACAAATCAATAAATAGAGCGACACAATATTTCTTCCCGTCTACAGCCTTGATTTAATAAATTAGGAACTTAAGTGCAGCTGTAATAGTACTATGCTGTTTTCTAAAACCAGATTGAAATGGAGATAAAATGTTTGATTGTAAAAAATCATCTAGCTGGTTACTGATTATCTTCTCAGATTATTTTACTAAAATGCATAAATTAGAAATTGGTCTGTATTATTTACAGTATATTTGTGATGTTATTTTGGAATAATTTTACTTGTTAGACTTAGGTTAAAAATATGTGAGAGAGGTTCTGCAACAAAATCAGCAGACACTTTTAAGAAAAAGGGTTCAATTTGGTCAGGTCCTGCTGCTTTGCTTGTGCCCAGGCTCTTTAGTGAACCGTTTATCTCAGATACAGGTGTGAACTCAAAAGTGCAGGTGCTGCGTCTATTTACAGACTTTGGTATATTTGGTATATTAGCATTAGTCATACCAACATTTGATTTAACGACTCAAACAAGGACCTGGCAGAAATAAAAAACTAATTAAAACAATTTGATATAGCTTTCTTATCAGACAAAGTACGAGATTGAGTAATTACTGTATGCCACATAACTTTCGTAAATTAATATTTTTCATATAATTTAGAAATTAACTACCATTATATCATTACACTCCTTCAAAGGGTCACCGTTTCATAAATAAAAAAACAATATATTTCCTCTCCATGATTGCTACTATAAGTGATAACTGGTCTATAAATACTACAATTCTTGACAGCCAAGTAAATGTCACTGACTTGACTTGACTTGATGGGCGGTTTTGACTGCCGTAAGATTGAGGCCACACTTACGTAGCGCAGCAGTATGCGGACAAAAGGGCCGCAGGGTTTTTAAACGTCTATGACTGCACCCACACACCACCGCTCTCTTATGTGCTCTCTATTGCAGCAGATTTGTGGAAACTATGTCCTCGTATTTAAACTTCTGGGCACGCCATGCTGTCTGAATTTGAGCAATTTTTATTTGTTTCACTTGTTAAATGATTAATTGGCGAAACAGAAAATAAATTGAAGCTTTTTGCTGATCAAATTAATCTATTAATTGTTGTAACCCTAAACATGAATGGTTGCAATTCACTGTTAAAAACAGAGAAGAGAAAGTGGAAATGTTGGGGACAGAACTACACTGTCAAAATTGACACTCTCAAGAACTAAGTACTTTGTATATGTACATATTGAAGAGTACTACCTGTCTGATGATACTCTTGACACAAGGAAGTGGAAGACCGGTGTAGTTGGATTTGATGATCCACTTTAGAAGCTGGTGACCAAGTACCTCCAGAACCATGCACACATCTGATGAGCAATTAAGGACAAAGCTTTTTTTGTCATTTAAGTATTTGACCACAGACAAGAACAGTAATATCGGATACGCTGCGCGTTCCCTCTAGAAATCCTGAAGTCATCGATGAGATGCACAATGCTGTCACGTTTAGGATCTCTGGGATCACTGTCCCTCACCTGAAAGATGGAAAAATAAACCTTCAACTAAACAATACCTGTTGTACAATGAATAGTGAGAAATGAAAAGGTCTCACTGACACATTTCAGAAGTTTGATCTCATCCAGCGCTGTCTCTCGATATGTCTCGGCACTCTTCACCACCTTCAGAGCCACGAAACCTCCTTTTCTGCATTGACAAAAAGATTATTGGTTAATGAGTATTCCATCTTATTATTTGCAGATGACATTTCCAAGAGTCCAAATCCATACTCACACCATATCCCAGCAGAGCCACACAGTCGAAAAGTGACCCCATCCCAACTTTTTCACAACTTGGTATCGATCCTCAAATATCTCTCCAATTTCTACAGGATAATAACCCCCTGCAACACAAAGTGTCTTCTACGTGAAAAATAGGGACATTGTTGGAGGACTTGAGGTTTTAGTTTGGGACGTGCGGTCTACCTATCCCGTATTCTGCCGGGTTCTCCTGCTCCTCGTATGATCCCATGGCCTCAGAGGCAGCAGGATGTGCTTCTGCTGGAGGGCAGCGTTGCCCAACTGGGCTGGGTGGGGGGACAGATATGGGGTGACCAGGCGGGTCTGGATCAGAGCGAAGGTCTGGATCAGAGTGAGGGTCAGGTTTGACTTGTTGTTTAGGAGAGCTGGTATTAACGAGGGCAGATATAGCAGCTGCGTATGAGGATGACATTTTCATCGGGAGCCTGGTGAGTCAAGACTGAAAGAATAGTGGCACAACGTATGCATGAACATCATCATCTTCTCAGGAAATGGACTATTGCTGGGCCTACTGATGGTCTAGTGCAGGGGCCGGCAACCCGCGGATCCGGAGCCACTTGCGGCTCTTGGATCACTCTGATGTGGCTCAGCTGCATACTTGCCGACCCCCCCATTTTTACGGGAGGTTTTCCGGATTTCAGTGCCTCTCCCAGAAATCTCCCCAGGATAACGTTCTCCGATTTTCACCCGGACAATAATATTGAGGGCGTGCCGTGATGCCAATGCCTTAAACGTCCTCTCGACCATGTCGTCACGTCCAGTTTAATATTATACTATCTGAGTGGCGGCCGGCCACATCTAGTGTGGGGCTGCTGACTCAACGCGCAAGCGACTGCAAGGCATGCTTGTTCAACAGCCATAAAGGTTACACTGAGGGCTGTGATATAAACAACTTTAACACTGTTACTAATATGCACCACACTGCGAACCCACACCAAACAAGAATGACAAACACGTTTCAGGAGAACATCCGCAATGTAACACAACAGAGAAAATACCCAGAATCCCATGCATCCCTAACTCTTACGGGCTACATTATACACCCCCACTACCACGACCCCCCCTCCGTGCGTCGGTTGAGGTGGGTTGGGTTGGGGGGGGCGGGTTTTTGTGGTAGCGGGGGTGTATAATGTAGCCCGGAAGAGTTCGGGATACATGGGATTCTGGGTATTTGTTCTGTTGTGTTTATGTTGTGTTACAGTGCGGATGTTCTCCCGAAATGTGTTTGTCGTTCTTGTTTGGTGTGGTTTCACAGTGTGGTGCATATTAGTAAGAGTGTTAAAGATCACAACCCTCAGTGTAACCTGTATGGCTGTTGAGCAAGTATGCCTTGCAGTTGCTTATGTGTGTTTGCAGAAGCCTCATACAACATGTGAAAGGGCTGGTAAGCTGTTTGTTACGGTTGTAGAGGGCACTAGACGCATTGTCATCATAGCACACTCTTATTAATGTTGTTTGGGTGAAAACTAGCAGACAGTTGAGAGAATGGTTGCTCTGAAACTCGGTAGTCTCCCGGAAAAATTGAGATGGTTGGCAAATGTGATGTTGTCAAGCGGCATTCAAATAAATCTCGCGGGCCGCACTAATATTAGATTTTCATATGAAGGTGCGGGCCGTGTGTCTGAGACCCCTGGTTAATACATACCACAAAGCAAAAAAAAAACTTTTACGCTGTGTTATTTCAGTTTAAATTTCAAAAGAGTTTTGTGGCTCCCATAGTTTTCTTTATTTTGTGAAACGGGTCAAAATGGCTCTTTGAGTGGTAAAAGTTGCCGACCCCTGGTCTAGGGAATCACTCATGCTCACAGACTTGAGTATGGCAGCTCTTGTCTCAGGCTGTGTCTACACTAAGCCGGATAACCCCTTAAACGGAGTAATTATTTACCCCAAGCCCCATTTCAGCCACACAAAACCAGCGTTAAATGTCCCCCTCCTCGGACAATTGTTTACACGGGCAAGTGCGCCGTCTATTTTTTTAATCTCCGGCTCGTAGCTTTGTATGGACTCATTGAACGTTTACAAACTGAGTTCGGAGAGGAAGTGACGCCAGAAAGTCACAGGAAGTGACATCATAAAGAACGCGCCACAGCCAGCTTCATAACAACCCGTTCGGTCTCTCGCTGGAAACCAATAGAAAGATGGATGCGAGTTATCCAGACATGCCCGTGTTCCTCCTTGTACATCTACAGACGCTTTTGGAAATCACACATCAATACCTTAAGTGAAGGAAATGAGCGATTGCAGCTATTTTGGATACAACACATCTCAGACGGCGACATAACAATGTTGACCGACGGTTTTGGATTAGCCCTGGTAGAACGGCAGCCTGATGGGTTTTGAGTCAGAGGAACGGCAAGAGAATTTTCAAATGTCCAGGTCAGCTCTCCCGTCCAAAGGCAAAACCCAGTAACCCGATTTTGGTCAAAACTGAGCTGATAATAATTTTGGAGTTCCTAGGTGATATGCTTTACATTAGTGTATGCGATATTGTAATTTGTTCCGTAAGTAAGCTGTTACGCGCATGGCAGGACCTAGCAACTACCACATAACCGCGTAGAAACAACAGAAAAACCTAGTATCTCAAGGGACCAATCGAAGCTTCTTTGTCAGTCGCCTTATTGTCTTTAATGAGACATTTGCACGAATGGGGCCCAACGGTCAACCTGATTATGTGATATTATGGCACGAGGGGATATTTGGAAGATTGGGCCAGGTTTTGCAAACACCTTCATTAAATGTATTGTTCTCGATTCTTCCCCTTGCATACTCTTTTGGGCAGATAACTGTGGAGGTCAAAATAAAAACTGGACGCTGTACACGGCTCTTGCCCAATGTGCAAATGCAGAATGGGGCCCACCCGAGATTGTGATAAAATATCTGGAGAAGGGGCACACGTTCATGAGAGCAGATTCAATCCATGGCTCAATCGGCAAGAAAATGAAAGCTCAAGAAAACATCTATACGTTTGATGACTTTGTAGATCTTTGTAAGACAACATCAAGGTAGATTGGATTTCCTTTGTTTTCTCAAAATCAGCCAGAAGTGAGTTACTCGGTTTTGCCTTTGGACAGGAGAGCTGTGAATCTACTTAGTAAAAAACTACGTCCATTTGTCGAAGGGGGGACAACGACAGACTACGAAAAACAGCAAATACATTTGGACTGGCAAAGCAGAGTATTACTAGTTATTGTCCGCGATGCATGTCGAGTGATTACTCAACGTCTAGTTGTGTACTCCATAACTATTGTGAAGCCATGAAGTGGTTGCGGCCGTCAAGTACGACCGCCAATTTCAGCCGACAAGCAGATATCTATGGTTGTTGTAAAATGTTCTTTATCACATTGTTTATTTTCACACGTCCATCAAAGATATGATTAATGTATGATGGCTCAGGTGTGATTCACTACAATAGGGCTAGTCCAACAGCTGCTAATGGTGACGCAAGCAAGGTTTACTGTTAAAAGAAATGTGGCAATAGTCTACATTGAAACACAGGGTAAGGACAAACAGAGGTGACTATGAACCGCGCATCCGTACTAGGTCGGGTTGCGCCGGCAGACGGAGGGGCTGAGGGGTCTTAAACAACCATTGTGTGTGCTGACACGGATAAGGTTAGGTGGGATTTATCCTGGATAACCTTAGCCAACTTAGGGTGGAAGGGGCTTAAGAAGATTGTGCAGGATCATCTAAAAGTGGGGGACATGCCCAGACAGGAATGGTTAGCATCTATTGTGGTGCAAAATTGACAGTTGTTAAGATACAATGGCGTATAACGGCACACAAAAATTTCGGTTCGGTACGTACCTCGGTTTAGAGGTCACGGTTCGGTTCATTTTTGGTACAGGAAGAAAACAACAAAATATAAATGTTTTTGTTATTTATTTACCAAATTTGTAAACTATGGCTTTATCCTTTTAAAATTGGGAGCACTATAATAATTCCGCCCACGTTAATCCACACTAAACTGCCTCAAGTTGTTGCTTCGATTAAATAAAATGACAAAACTTTTCTTCTACATTTAAAAAGTGCAACATTAAACAGTTTCAAGTCAACTCATCATGCTTAATTTATTACAGCATTTGGGAAGCATGTAGTTGATTTTTATATTATGTAGATGTTATATTTGTATCAACATGTGATAGCAGGGACCCTGCCATTCAAAACTAGGCTGCTATTCACCTCAAGCCAGGACTGCGAGTCAGCTGCAGTTTCTAGAACGTCAACGGGCTCATAGTGATGTTAGTAGTAGTTGACTGGGAAGTGTGTGTTATCATTTGGGGAGAGTACGCAGCCTTATGCTCACCTGCTAAACACCTATCTGCTCGACGCTGAAGGGGTGACGACATGCGCTTTGAATACGCGCTGCTGATTGGTTGTTACCGCTCTGAATACGCACTGCTGATTGGCTGTTACTGCTATGGTTGTGTGGGTGGGTCAATGCTGGGTGCTGTGTAGGAGACAGAGGCAGAAAGCAGAGCAGCTTGTTAAGACTTAAGCTTAGGCGGCTACTTCATATGTTCATTTGGAAACTCGTCCGGTACACCTCCGCACCGAACCGAAACCTCCGTACTGAAACGGTTCAATACAAATACACGTACCGTTACACCCCTACATGACACCTCTCCCAGCGCAACAACAGTCGTTAGTATATAATCACCCTCGCAGCGTTACATTCAGTTGTGTCAAAGGTCAAAGACGCACCTAAACGTTTTCAAGAGTATTTGATTTTTGGGGTGGGAGTGTGTGAACAAAATTTATGGGGTGCAGGGTTCGGTCCCCAATCAGTGATGTATGTCTTGGCATGTGCCTGGTGAACAGAGCTGGGTAGAGAAGTAGACAAAATTGCACTCAAGTAAAAGTACTGTTACTTTAGAGTAATATGGTTCAAGTAAAGAAAAAACAGTCATCCATATAACTACCTGAGTAAGTTTAAGTATTCCATGAAAAATCTACTCAAGTGGCGAGTAACAAGTGAATAACTTCGGATGTATTTATTTATTTATGCTATTTGCACAACAGATGCATCACTTTTGATGTTAGAGTGCTAAAGTTAGCATATGTGCAACTAAAACAAACATCTACAACTTACCACATGTTTCTCTAGTTGGAAGTGGAATTCTTGTTGGCTGAAATGTGAACATTTGTACTGACACAGGTGACAGTGCATGATATAAATGTTCTTTTTCCTAGTGTGTAAGTAGAAATTAAAGAGTTGTACTGCCTCCTCTGGCGTCACTTTTTACAGAATGCAGTTTTGAGTGTGGTCATGTGATTCCCTCGCTCCGTTTGGTTGGTGAAAAGGAGTCAAACGTCACTAGTCTACGTTGGAATGGTGAAACGGAGTTTTGTGACAATACCTGTTGTAAGAAGTCTCTAACTAACCAAATAAATGCGTCTTTGCAAGCAGTAATAAATAGATTAGGAATAGGTATTAAAATGATCTAAAATAAATGTGGCAATCAGAATGAAATTCAAAATAAAGTAAAATTTGCTTTTCCTATTCACAAAAATACTCAAGGAAAAGTAGGAAGTATCAAGTATGTCACATTAAAACTACTCTGACAAGTATGATTTGTCCCAGAAAAGTGTAAGTTAATTATTCAATTATTATTATTATAATATATGAATTATTATTATTATTATTAACACTATTATAATAGTTATAATTAGTAAATGTAACAGAGTAAATGTAGAACGTTACTACAAACTTGCCTATAAATGCCTATAAATGACTGGGGACCAGTACAGGGTGTAGTGTGTTTTTGGTCTGAAGTTGGCTGGGATAGGCTCCAGCTTACTGTGACCCTAAATGGGATAAGTTGTAGAAAAATGGATGAATAGTTAGATGGATCAATGCCCTGTCCCATATGGGTGCAAGTTGTTTTTACAAACAAGCTACCATCCATCAATTGAGTAATTTTTTTTCCCTATTCAAGGCCACGGATTAGTTGACGCAAGAGACAACCAGTCACACTTACAGAGTAGTAGAGGTCTGCTGAGTGAACCACTACACTATCAGGGACAAAACAAAATGTCTGTAGCCTATAGATCAGCGCTATTCAATTAAAGGGTTTTGCGGGCCATATTTCCAGAAAGCTAAGTGTTTTCACTTTTAGTCTTCTTTTTAGATTTCAGAAACCAGTGTCCGCCACAGTAGATATTTGATTTTGGTCTATTTATTGATTCAAAGTACCAGTACAACCAAAAAAGTGGAACAAATGACTACTGACTGAAGTAAGCAAGGGGGGATGGTTAACAGCTTAATTGGGGTCATTAGGTGGGCACCCTCCTTCACCTGTTTCAATGATATGCCCACGACACCTTCAGAAGGCTCATTGGCAACACCTGGCATCCCAGGTGAGCACCCCTCTGCTTTTAACCATTATGTGCTGTAGGTCTTACTAGAGCTCTAGATGATGTCTCTCCTCTTCACCCACAGCCACCGACTAGCTGTCTCTGTTGCTCCTGAGGGGGTTATGATGGTGTTTCGCAGGGTTTGGTCTCGAACTCCAATGTCCTTAAGCAGGCTGATGATTGTCCGGCTCACAAAGCCTCTGCAGCCAACCAACTTCCACTGGGCAGACCCTGGCTTTCCAACCATTCTGCTCAGCATCAGCTGCCAGAGCGGTGTACTTAAGGCTTTTGCATTCAAATGCCTTCTCCACAGTTGCCTCCGAGGGTACCGTGAGTTCTATCATGTACACGATATGCAGTGAGGAGGACCAGAGCACAAAGTCTGGTCTTAGGTCTGATCTGGCTATCTCTGAAGGTAAGCAGAGCTTTTGATTGAGATCCACCGCCATTTTCCAGTCACGAGCCCTTCCCAGTTGGTCTATGTCTGGTACCTTGAAGGTAGAAAAGCGCTATACAAGTACAACCCATTTATCATTTATCATTTATTTGGCCTTTGGTTGACTGCACCTTCCCAGATGAACTGTCTTGTGGAAGTATGATGTAATCTTGGCGGGGGCAGGGCATTGATCTTCACTCGTCTGGCCTCTAACTGTTTCTAGGCACTTCAGAACCTGGTTTAATTTACATTAAGTAACAAATGCGTAACTGACAAAAATCAGAGGACTTAAAGAGGTGCCTTGAAGAACGCCTCAGTTTGTAAATCACAAGTTTGGACCCCAAGATTAAAATGTCAATGCAAGGATCTGCCAATGTGTTTACAATGGTCCAATTTCCTCTGTACAACAGGAGCACTGTTGTGGTATTGGGAATTTTCTGAAAAAAATGTTCGTCTCCCAAATTCTGAACTGAAGGGTAGGTGTCATTTCCGGGCCCTGGCGCTGCCAGTTGAATAGCCCTGATATAGATGTAGTTGTTCTCCTTTACATTATAAAGTGGCTAAGATGAACCAACAGCGCCCCTGCTGGTGGCATCCAGTCAAGTCCCGATAGATTCATACAAAAATAAAATCTGTTCATGTGACTGGTGGTACTTTGTTTGCAATGACATTTAAAAGCAACCATGCAGTGAATGTGCATGTGTATTTTTAACCAGACAAAATAGCAAGTCGAGCTCCCAACTGAAACTGAAACTCTTGCTTGTATTGCTACTCCTATGTCATGTTAAGGGAATACCTGTGACTTGTTGTTTGTTTTTATAACCTATATTCTAAATAGATTAATTTGTAAACATAGAAAACGGAACAGACTCACAGAACAGATAACTTAGTAAATGTTACTTTGTGTGTCCAGAGGGACAAAATGCTAGTAGCGAAGATAATGCCCCTTATCAATGCTTTGTAAGCCATTTTGAAAATAAGACAAAGAAATTCAAGTATCAAAAAATAAAAATACAGCCCGGTATTTTCTTATTGCTCCCAGCACATGTAAATTCCTATTAAATAGTCAGATGCATTACAGAGGAGTCAACTTACCTTATATATTGGATGTATTCCGTTAGAAAAGTCTACCACTAGGGAAGTCAAACCATGCACAGTCTCATAGCCGCGTGTGTTCTGTCCTTTTTTACTGTGGAACGAGCAACACTCAGGCCAGGAATAGAAGACCATTTTAAGTGCATGCTGTCTACTTGCATAGCTGTTACTACAACTGCTGCACCCTGCACAGATTAGCCTGTGCTCGCTGAAAACGCCTGGAAAATAAAATACGAAACAATTGGAAAAAAGCTAATACACTGCAAAAAAAGAGAATACAAAATATAAATTAAAAAGAGATTTTAGGCCCAAAAAAACCCTAGAAAAATAATGAAATTATCTGTCCATATTTCATTTTACTTGATAAGACATCCTAAATTGAGATGTGTATTTTTAGAAATTAGCAGGACTTTTACACTAGAAATAATTATTTTGTTCTGAAAACAAGCATTATTTAACTTGCAATTGTTAAATTAAGCAACCTCTGGATGTTGCAGAATCTTTAAACAAGTTTCTTTGTAGAGAAAGCCAAAATATATCAATTGAATATTTATTTTCTTATTTTAATATTTTAAATTAAAATGGAAAAATATAATTGTTCATGCTAAAATTAAAATGATGATGTAAAGTCAGAGACTAAAAATTAGGGGTGTCCAAATAAAAAAAGATTCTTAATCAAATGAAAAAAAAAAAAAAGATTATTTTTTTTAAATATATATATGATTGGCTACTCCGGCTTCCTCCCACCTCCAAAGACATGCACCTGGGGATAGGTTGATTGGCAACACTAAATTGGCCCTAGTGTGTGAATGTGAGTGTGAATGTTGTCTATCTATCTGTGTTGGCCCTGTGATGAGGTGGCACTTGTTGAGGGTGTACCCCGCCTTCCGCCTGAAATCAGCCGAGATAGGCTCCAGCACCCCCCGCGACCCCGAAAGGGACAAGCGGTAGAAAATGAATGGATGGATATATATTATTTTTTATCTGTCCTGACCAGCCACTCAGGTAAATCATACTGTTGATGTAAATGTCCACAGCTAATGTACAGATACAGTGGGGGGAAAAAGTATTTAGTCAGCTACCAATTGTGGAAGTTCTCCCACTTAAAATGATGACAGAGGTCTGTAATTTTCATCATAGGTACACTTCAACTGTGAGAGACAGAATATGAAAAAAAAATCCAGGAATTCACATTGTAGGAATTTTAAAGAATTTATTTGTAAATTATGGTGGAAAATAAGTATTTGATCAACCATTCAAAGCTCTCACTGATGGAAGGAGGTTTTGGCTCAAAATCTCACGATACATGGCCCCATTCATTCTTTCCTTAACACGGATCAATCGTCCTGTCCCCTTAGCAGAAAAACAGCCCCAAAGAATGATGTTTCCACCCCCATGCTTCACAGTAGGTATAGTGTTCTTGGGATGCAACTCAGTATTCTTCTTCATCCAAACAGGACGAGTTGAGTTCATATCAAAATGGATATATGGATGATACAGCAGAGGATTGGGAGAATGTCATGTGGTTGGATGAAACCAAAATAGAACTTTTTGGTATCAACTCAACTCGTCTCTCACAGTTGAAGTGTACCTATGATGAAAATTACAGACATCTGTCATCATTTTAGGTGGGAGAACTTGCACAATCGGTGGCTGACTAAATACATTTTTGCCCCACTGTATGTTTTAGAGAATAAAAATGTGGATTAGTTCTATTGTTGCCTTATTTGTATTTGACTTTGTTAAATGTATGGGTGTAATTGTTTAAACAATATAGAAATGTATCACAGCTGTTCATCTATTTTATGGAGGAATGCAGTTAATCATGGAACTGGCACCCAAAATTATTGAAAAGTATACATTTTGAATCAAGAACCGAATCTAAATCAAATTACCACCAAGAATAGAAAAGGTGACGGTGTGGCGCATTTGAGAGTGGCCAAGAGGGTTCTTGGTTCAATCCCCACCTTCTACCAACCTTGTCACGTTTGTTGTGTCCTTGAGCAAGACACTTCACCCTTGCTCCTGATGGGTCGTGGTTAGGGCCTTGCATGGCAGCTCCCGCCATCAGTGTGTGAATGGGTGGATGTGGAAATACGGTCAAAGTACCTTGAAGGTAGAAAAGCGCTGTATAAGTATAACCCATTAACCATTTAAACGCATTTAAAATAATCGAATCGTGTGGTCCTTAAAGATTCACAGCTACTAAAAAAAAAAAGTTAACGGCTCTTAAAATTAAGCATATTTCTTTAAAAAAAACTTTTAAATCTGGGCAAGTGGCAAATAGTTTGCAGTGTACAGCAACAATCATAAAAATATGTTATTCAAGAAAGATTTTAATAGAAATTTAAGTTTGAGGGTGTACTCGCACTTTAGGCCAATTCTTCCAATCAATCTAACACCTAACCCGGCAGGCACAAGCCATTCATACAACGTTGATTATACATACATGTCCTTTAAAAATGACTTTGAAACAACGCTGCAAAATAGTTGTATTTGTAAATTGAGACAAGGTTGATGTCCAACGATTGGATCCCCGTTGTTGGTTGGGAAATGACCAAATTTCCAATGGTCAAATCAACGTCACAACCTGACATTGAATAAATGTTGGAAAAAGCATTTTTCAATGTATTTGTGATGGAGAATAATAGTTGGGAAAAAACATGTTGTTTCAACGTTACGTTTGAGTTGCTCAACATCAGGACCTAATTCACTTCAAAATCAGAAGTATGAGCACCAGAACTGGATGTAGTATGGACAAATGGGGTCAATTATTCTTACTGTATTTTTATTTTGTACTTGTCCTGATCCTTTTGTATGTGTAATTCACTTTCTCAACTTTTCCTTAAAATCCTAACCAGGGACGAGGATTGCAAATTAGCCTGTAGCTAATCCATTTTATAGTCGTCCATGTCCGAATTGCGAAGAATCTAAAAATCGATCATTTCTACCACCTCCAGTTAATACATTCACACAATAAACTACAAATGTTTACGCATACATAAATTAAACAACATTCACATCAAACATTGCACACAATGAATGTCCATCCATCCATCCATTTACTACCGCTTGTCCCTTTCGGGATTGAGGGAGGTGCTGTAGCCATAGGCGCCGATCCCATGGGTGCTCGGGCCCCGAAGCACCCACGGACAATGCCGAGCACCGACATGGGATTGATGGCAACTTTCAATCTTTAAAATCATTTTTGAAAAATCTATCTTTTTGTAGTTAAATTTGTGGCAAGCTTGGTCTTAAAAAATAATAAAGCCACAAATCATACGGGATATTATCTTCGCTGAACATCTTTTAAAAACATTTTTATACACACACCGAGCACCCACTGGCAGAAATGTAGATCAGCGCCTACGGCTGGAGGAGCCTATCTCAGCTGCATTGGGGCGGAAGGCGGAGTACACCCTGGACAAGTCGCCACCTCAATACAGACACAATGAATGAGACTCCATCCATCCATCCATTTCCTACCGCCTGTCCCTTTTTGGGGTCGCTGGAGCCTATTTCAGCTGCATTGGGACGGAAGGTTGAGTACACCCTGGACAAGTCGCCACCTCATCACAGACACATTGAATGAGACTCATCCCAATTAAACCTAAAATGTAGCGTTATCGCCCTCTACTGGTCAAATTTAGCATTACATGTATTAAACAAGCTTTGATTGCCAGTTAGTCGGAGATTAAAGGCCTACTGAAACGAGATTTTCTTATTTAAACAGGGATAGCAGGTCCATTCTATGTGTCATACTTGATCATTTCGCGATATTGCCATATTTTTGATGAAAGAATTTAGTAGAGAACATCGACAATAAAGTTAGCAACTTTTGGTCGCTAATAAAAAAGCCTTGCCTTTACCGGAAGTAGCAGACGATGTGCGTGTGACGTCACGGGTTGTGGAGCTCCTCACATCATCACATTGTTTATAATCATGGACAGCAGCATCGAGAGCGATACGGTCCGAGAAAATGACAATTTCCCCATTAATTTGAGCAAGGATGAAATATTCGTGGATGAGGAAAGTTAGAGTGAAGCGTCCATCATCCATCCATCTTCTTCGGCGTATCAGAGGTCGGGTCGCAAGGGCAGCAGCCTAAGTAGGGAAGCCCATACTTCCCTCTCCCCAACCACTTCGTCTAGCTCTTCCCAGGGGATCCCGAGGCGTTCCCAGGCCAGCCGGGAGACATAGTCTTCCCAACGTGTCCTGGGTCTTCCCCGTGGCCTCCTACCGGTTGGACGTGCCCTAAACACGTCCCTAGGGAGGCGTTCGGGTGGCATCCTGACCAGATGCCCGAGCCACCTCATCTGGCTCCTCTCGATGTGGAAGAGCAGCGCCTTTACTTTGAGCTCCTCTCGGATGGCAGAGCTTCTCACCCTATCTCTAAGGGAGAGCCCCGCCACCCGGTGGAGGAAACTCATTTCGGCCGCTTGCACCCGTGATCTTATCCTTTCGGTCATGACCCAAAGCTCATGACCATAGGTGAGGATGGGAACGTAGATCGACCTGTAAATTGAGAGCTTTGCCTTCCAGCTCAGCACCTTCTTCACCACAATGGATCGGTACAACGTCCGCATTACTAGAGTGAAGCACTAGAGAGAAAAAAAAAAAGCCAACGGCAGTGGGAGCGATTCAGATGTTATTAGACACATTTACTAGGATAATTCTGGAAAATACCTTATCTGCTTATTGTATTAGTAGTGTTTTAATGAGATTATAAAGTCATACCTGAAAGTCGGAGGGATGTGGTGACCGCCAGTGTCTCTGATGGACGCCAGTCGCAGCTGCTCCGCCCATGTCTCCGGTACTAGCCGACTTATTACCACAATTTTCTCATCGAAACCTGCCGGTTGACATGTGGTAGAGAAACATGGCCGCTTGACTGCTCTGTTCCATATTAAAGCTTCACAACAAACAAAGAAACACCGGCTGTGTTTTGGTTGCTAAAGACAGCTGCAATCTACCGCTTTCCACCAACAGCATTCTTCTTTATAGTCTCCATTATTAATTGAACAAATTGCAAAGGATTCAGCAACACAGATGTCCAAAATACTGTGTAATTATGCGATTAAAGCAGGCTACTTTTAGCCGTGAGTGGTGCTGAGATAAAAAGTCCGCTCCAACCAATAACGTCACAAGCACTCGTCAACATAAGCGTCATCATTCCGCAACGTTTTCAACAGGACACATCGCGGGAAATTTAAAATTGCAATTTAGTAAACTAAAAAGGCCGTATTGGCATGTGTTGCAATGTTAATATTTCATCATTGATATATAAACTATCAGACTGCGTGGTTGGTAGTAGTGGGTTTCAGTAGGCCTTTAAAACTAAAATGTAGCGTTATCGCCCTCTACTGGTCAAATTTAGCATTACAAGTATTAAACGAGCTTTACTTACTCGGAGATAAAAAAAAATAACACGACCACAAATACAAAATAAATCACAAAGTCAGCAATTACAATACAACAAAATAAATACATTCAGACACAATAACTACTTACAAAGATTGGAACAAAGTTCAGTGATGAAGTTTCCACGTGTGAATTTCCACCGTTGTTGCCGCTTGTCTACCGCAATGTCCGCCGCTTAAAAGGTCCGAAAGGAAACAATAGCCATACTTTGTTGTCCAGTCGTTGTTTAAAGTCAGATTTGAGCAAATTTATGTCGATTTTTTTCAAGGTTTAATGAAGTTGACCCCAACTTAGACAAGTTGAATAACTTATTCGGGTGTTACCATTTAGTGGTCAATTGTACGGAATATGTACTGAACTGTGCAATCTACTAATACAAGTTTCAATCAATCAATAAGTTTTCTTCTACTTACCACACAGCTGCTTTATTGTGACACATATGACTCGCTGTTGCCCCTTTTGGTGTGGTGGGAGCACTGCATACCTGACCAACACTAGTTGAAATGGTTTCATCGAGCCGGGCCATCAGCTAAATAGTCCTGTACACCGAGCACTGCTGCCACCTAGCGGCGGACGTGTGTACTGCTAACATAAAGGGTGTAAACTAGGGGTCACCAACCTTTTTGAAACCAGGAGCTACTTCTTGGGTACTGATTAATGCAAAGGGCTACCAGTTTGATACACACTTAGATAAATTGCCAGAAATAGCCAATTTGCTCAATTTACCTTTAACTCTATGTTATTATTAATAATTAATTATATTCATATTTGTGGAAACACTGATCATCTTAATGATTTCTCACAATAAATATATATTTTGATGACATGTTTTAAATAGGTAAGAAAAAAAGACAATTGCTGGAAAGCAACTGAGAGACTTATCGAAAAATTTAAAAAATATTGTAACCCTGAAACAGGCTCTCATGTCGGTGCTTGGTGGTCTGTAGAACCCCCAGGAGGGCAAGCTCTAAACTAACCAATAATAAATAAATCACTTCTTACCCTTAATGCAACTTCTTGAACAAATGCGGTAGGAAAAGGATGGATTGATGCAAATGAGCATGAGCATGATTTATATTTTGAACGTTATTTTTAACACTGTGATTACAAGTGGAATTATTCGTTACTTATTGTGTTAAGCAATGTCAGCTCAGATTTAATAATAATAATAATGGATTAGATTTATATTGCGCTTTTCTCTTGTTAGATACTCAAATCGCTCACAGAGAAGTGGGAACCCATCATTCATTCACACCTGGTGGTGGTAAGCTACATCTGTAGCCACAGCTGCCCTGGGGTAGACTGACGGAAGCGTGGCTGCCGGTTTGTGCCTACGGCCCCTCCGACCACCACCAATCATTCATTCATCATTCATTCACCAGTGTGAGCGGCACCGACCGGGGGCAAGGGTGAAGTGTCCTGCCCAAGGACACAACGGCAGCGATTTTGGATGTCAATACGTGGGAAGCGAACCTGCAACCCTCAGGTTTCTGGCACGGCCACTCTACCCACTACGCCATGCCGCCCCGAGAGCCAGATGCAGTCATCAAAAGAGCCACATCTGGCTCTAGAACCGTAGGTTCCCTACCCCTGCACTACGGGCTCACACACACACACATCCACCAAAAAATATACGCCACACATACCCCCCCAACCCAACGCCCTTGACGCAAATCCCGTAGGGGTGATGAATGGATGGTCAGCACCTGAGAGCTGCGGCCTACCACCATGACCTTGAACTACCTTCCCTCTGTTGCTAGATATCTCGAGATGTGTGTTGTAATATGTATATGTGCTTTGCTATGGAGGTTCTTTCCCACTCCAGACTGGGCCCCCTTAGGTGCCCAGTCTAGATTGTATTTTTTTTACTCATCCTTCCCCAGCGTTTACCTTTTTCCCCATCTTTTACGGGGCGCCTTATGGCGACCCATCAGCGTTCCTGTTCTGTAGCCCTGTACACTGTTTGTTTGTCTAATCTTGAACAGGTTTGTGCTGAAAACAAAGTTTTGTTGTACTTGTGCAATGACAATAAGGACATATTCGGGACTCTCACTGCTGTGTTGGATCCGCTTTGGACTGGACTCTTGTGACTGTGTTGGATCCATTATGGATTGAACTTTCACAGTATCATGTTAGACCCGCTCGACATCCATTGCTTTCCTCCTCTCCAAGGTTCTCATAGTCATCAGTGTCACCGACGTCCCACTGGGTGTGAGTTTTCCTTGCCCTTATGTGGGCCTACCGAGGATGTCGTAGTGGTTTGTGTTGTGTTTTGTACAGCCCTTTGAGACACTAGTGATTTAGGGCTATATAAGTAAACATTGATTGATTGATTGATATTCTATCTCAGGTTCACTCAAATTCAAAGCGAGAAGTTTCGCCACTAGAGGTCACTGTTACCGACAAAAACAACAATTTTAGTCCTCATTCACCGTCAAAATTTTACTGGTAAAACAACATTAAACGTACAGAAAGGTGACACCAGAATGAATGTATTTGTATTGCATCCGACTCGAATTGGATCACATTATCTGGAGACAATCTTATTCAACTTTCTTAAATAAATGTGTGTTAATGAAGGGGACAATGTAATGTATTCACTGGAATTTTTTTCTTTAAATATATTTTTCCATCCACTTAACAACATGATTGCAACATGAAACTTTATTTTAGTAGAATGAAAGCACAATCTCATACGTACATGTACATACAGTATAGGGCAGGCCCATCGAGCCTGATTTCATAGACCTGCTAATAAAGGGAGGTACTTAAATATATTCTTTTAAAGAGACTCAAATACTAACAAGTCACACTGCTGAATATAACGCTTGTAACATAGAGTAGTAATCTCCACTGATAAGAAGGAGCCACGGTAGACTGCTCCAAAGTGTTCAAGTTTATGAATACACAGCTTTAAAGCGACAGCGTTTCTTTTCAACTCTCTAAGAAAAATACATTTTTAACCCGCAGTGCAGAAAACTGTATAGTTGTGTACATTAGAAGAACGCATATCATTTCCACAGGGTGCTACACTTCAGAGTAGAAAATATGTCAACAGACAGGAGGAGAGCGAATACATTCAAAGGAGTCCAAACATTATTTACAAACCCCGTTTCCATGTGAGTTGGGAAATTGTGTGAGATGTAAATATAAACAGAATACAATGATTTGCAAATCATTTTCAACCCATATTCAGGTGAATATGCTACAAAGGCAACATATTTGATGTTCAAACTGATTAACATTTTTTCTTTTTCGCAAATAATCATTAACTTTAGAATTTGATGCCGGCAACACGTGACAAAGAAGTTGGGAAAGGTGGCAATAAATACTGATAAAGTTGAGGAATGCTCACCAAACACTTATTTGGAACATCCCACAGGTGTGCAGGCTAATTGGGAACAGGTGGGTGCCATGATTGGGTATAAAAACAGCCTCCCAAAAAATGCTCAGTCTTTCACAAGAAAGGATGGGGCGAGGTACACCCCTTTGTCCACAACTGCGTGAGCAAACAGTCAAACAGTTTAAGAACAACGTTTCTCAAGGTGCAATCGCAAGAGATTTAGGGATTTCAACATCTACGGTCCATGATATCATCAAAAGGTTCAGGGAATCTGTAAAAACCACTCCACGTAAGCGACATGGCCGGAAACCAACATTGAATGACCGTGATCTTCAATCCCTCAGACGGCACTGTATCAAAAACCGACATCAATCTCTAAAGGATATCACCACATGAGCTCAGGATCACATCAGAAAACCACTGTCACTAAATACAGTTCGTCGCTACATCTGTAAGTGCAAGTTAAAGCTCTACTATGCAAAGCGAAAGCCATTTATCAACAACATCCAGAAACGCCGCCAGCTTCTCTGGGCCCGAGATCATCGAAGATGGACTGATGCAAAGTGGAAAAGTGTTCTGTGGTCTGACGAGTCCACATTTCAAATTGTTTTTGGAAATATTCGACTTTGTGTCATCCGGACCAAAAGGGAAGCGAACCATCCAGACTGTTATCGACGCAAAGTTCAAAAGCCAGCATCTGTGAGGGTATGGGGGTGCATTAGTGCCCAAGGCATTGGTAACTTACACATCTGTGAAGGCCCCATTAATGCTGAAAGGTACATACAGGTTTTGGAACAACATATGCTGCCATCTAAGCGCCGTATTTTTCATGGACGCCCCTGCTTATTTTAGCAAGACAATGCCAAGTAACATTCAGCACGTGTTACAACAACGTGGCTAGGTAAAAAAAGAGTGCGGGTACTTTCCTGGTCCGCCTGCAGTCCAGACCTGTCTCCCATCGAAAATGTGTGGCGCATTATGAAGCGTAAAATACGACAGCGGAGACCCCGGACTGTTGAACGACTGAAGTTCTACATAAAACAAAAATGGGCAAGAATTCTACTTTCAAAGCTTCAACAATTAGTTTCCTCAGTTCCCAAACGTTTATTGAGTGTTGTTAAAAGAAAAGGTGATGTGACACAGTAGTAAACATGCCCTTTCCCAACTACTTTGGCACGTGTTGCAGCCATGAAATTCTAAGTTAATTATTATTTGCAAAAAAACCCATAGTTTATGAGTTTGAACATCAAATATCTTGTCTTTGTAGTGCATAAACTTGAATATGGGTTGAAAAGGATTTGCAAATCATTGTATTCTGTTTATATTTACCTCTAACACAATTTCCCAACTCAAATGGAGACAGGTTTTGTATGAGAAACAAGGAATATACAGTATATGTCCCTAAATATGCTACTATTTCATTTAATGCTCACATTTTTAGAGGTTTATGTTGCACTTTCATTAAAAAATTAAAACAAATCAACAAAAATGAGTCAGAATGCTGAAATTGTTGCAAATGATAAGAAAAGATGACGTCTCACAAAGTGTGGTGTGAGACCCGCTCACGCCGTCATTCACAACTGCTGGCACAAGACGTTACAACAACCTTGAGAACTTGTTGACTTCGCTCCTGATGTGGAGCGAGTCGAACACAACGTTGAAACGACATGCTTTTTGACGACGTTTGATCAATGCTGGGTTCTGACGTTGATTTGACCATTGAATTTTGGTCATTTCCCGACCGATATTCTACAACGCAAATACAGCGTTGAAACAACAGGCTTTTTGGCGATGTTGATTCAATATCAGGTTGTGTTTATAACATTGAAATGTGGCAATTTACCAACCGACGACTATTTCGCAACATTGTTTCAAAGTCAGTTTTAAAGAACATGAATCAAGGTTGTATCATTGTCTTGTGCCTGCTGGGTAATCGGTCCACGTCATCCTCCTTGCTTGTCATAGCAAATATCGCCACTCGAGGGGCTCGTGATTGGTACATAAGGTTGGTTTTGAACACAGTTGTGTATTGGTAGCAAGGGAATACAAGCTCAGTACACTAAATACCAGGGGTGCCCAAAATGGGGACCGTGGGCCCCCCCCGAGTCCTTTTGTTTGGTCCATTAAAAAGTGGGAACTTCATTATTTACATTTAGGCTGTGTTTCACGCCTAAAATTAGGGGTGAGTTAATTGATATCGGTCCAATATCAGCAAAAAATCAAGAGGATATCAGCTTCCGATATGAGCTCCGATACAAGCAGTATTGCAGGGACGGCCAGTTAACATCTAAATGTCCTCCAGTAAGCACACAAGGCTGTCTTTTTCTTCTATTTTAGTCTCTTACAAAATGTAAACATGGTAGGCCATAGACTAGCAGAAGCTGGCAGCCACACAACAGCTAAGCACACAATAGCACACAAGCTAGACATTCGTATTAAGTGTCCTCAATTGAACAATATTGCTGTCTAGAACACCACATTTGTCGATATAAACAAGTATCAAATATTTGTGGTGGAATTATTACTTACACATACAAAGTCTCCAAGGCCAAGTAGCCAGTAACAAACGTGTCCGCGTCATTCAACTTACTGCGCACTTAATGAGGTGTCGCCAGAAAAGGAATTACCACTCCACTTCAATTTAAAGGCAGCAAGTCAATTCCCAACGGCAATAATAAATATGTTAGCTTTCATACACACCATTTTTCTCTGTTTGACCCATTTTACAGCCTTTTCCAACGTTTCACACTACAAAAGTAATAGAAATTATATGATTCCTGCTGATATTGTATTGGATCGATATCGGCCAATACTCAAAGCGCCAATGAAATCGGAAATGGATAAGACGTATCGGGACACCCCTACTCAAAACGCTGTTTGGCACATTTTCACTTTGGCGAAAAGTTTGGGCACCCCTGCTATGTACAAACAAGACAGGCGTCCCGCAGAAGACGACAAGGCTTTGTTGGTCCCCGTCAACAACACCGCCTGTCTGTTCTCCGGCTGACAAATCATAGGGATTTTAAGGCTTAGGATGTTCATAAAGTGCTCTGTATGACGGTCATGTTCATTCAGAAAAACACCACCACTTCCTGTCACACAGTCATGTGCTACTGCAGTACAGTAGGTCTCGCAACAGCCCTCAGTTTGTTCATAAAAGTATTACTAAAAGGATTCGGTCAACACCGAGAGGGGAAAAAAAAAAGCTACATTAATCAGCCAGCATCCATGTGAATGAGTGACATCATTCCGGATAAGTTGAGGAACAACCTTGCTTACTTTAAAGAAGGACTGTCAAAAATGAGCTAGTGAACTTCAGTGATTAATTACAAAAAAAGGCCGCATTAATCCAATAAACACGCAATTTATTTTGACAGTCAATGCTCCTGAAAGGCGTATTGTGTTGTCAGGTCAGTGCCAAGATGAGAGATTTCACTTCAAAATACACCCTGACTGGGCATTTAATAAAACTGTTACCAAGTTTTCAGTAAATAAATGACATGTATTAAAATAGACTAAAACAGTTTTTCCCGAATGACATTCTGACAATAAAATTGCATCTGTATCCAAATATTGAGGTTCTTTTTTAGGATAATTCAAATGAAGCAAGCGAACATTTGCTTGTGATTAATCATGATTAATCTGAATTCAAAGGCGTGATTAATATGAATGAAAAAAATGCATCTAGGCCTGGGCGTTATATCCATTTTAGCGATAAATTCAATTTTTTTTGTTGCAGATGATTGAAAAACATACAAATCTATTTGCTCCGGCATAATTCACACACCCAGCAAAACATGGCTAATGCTAAAACTAACGAGCAAGAAACGTTTGTTCCGAATAAGTTTGGTTTTGCGGCAACAGGCGTTGGACAGAGGACTGCACGCTACAAAGTTTATGTGATTATTTTGATTGAAAAAAATAATCCAGGCCTTGGCGATATATTGATTTTATTGATAAATTGTAGTCTTTTGTTGCAGACGATTGAAAAACATAAAAATCTATACTTTTTGCCAATTCACACACCCAGCAAAACATGGCTAATGCTAAAAGTAACGAGCGAGAGACGTTTGTTGCAAAGAAGTTCGGTTTTGCGGCAACAGGCGTGGGACAAAAGACTGCACGCTACAAAGTTCATGTGATTAATCTGATTGAAAAAACTAATTCAGGTGATATATCGATTTTATCGATAAATTCAATTTTTTTTGTCGCGGACGATTGAAAAACATAAAGATATATACTTTTTGCCGATTCACACGCCCAGCAAATAACGGCTAATGCTAAAACTAACGAGCGCGAGACGTTTGTTCCGAAGTAGTTTGGTTTTGCGGCAAGAGGCATGGGACAAAGAACTGCACGCTGCAAAGTTTATGTGATTAATCTGATTGAAAAAAATAATCCAGGCCTAGGCGATATATTGATAGGATAATTCAAATGAAGCAGGCAAGCATTCGCTTGTGATTAATCATAATTAATCGAGATTCAAAGGTGTGATTAATCTGAAAGAAAAAAATCATCTAGGCCTGGGCTTTATATCGATTTTAGCGATAAATTCAAGGTTTTTTTTGTTGCAGATGATTGAAAAACATAAGAATCGATTTGCTCCGGCATACTTCACACACCCATCAAATAATGGCTAATGCTAAAAGTGACGAGCGCGAGACGTTTGTTCCGAAGAAGTTCGGTTTTGCGGCAACAGGCGTTGGACAGAGGACTGCACGCTACAAAGTTTATGTGATTATTTTGATTGAAAAAAATAATCCAGGCCTAGGCGATATATTGATTTTATTGATAAATTTAAGTCTTTTGTTGCAGACGATTGAAAAACATAAAAATCTATATTTTTTTGCCAATTCACACACCCAGCAAAACATGGCAAATGCTAAAAGTAACGAGCGAGAGGCGTTTGTTGCAAAAAGTTTGGTTTTGTGGCAACAGGCGTGGGACAAAAGACTGCACGCTACAAAGTTCATGTGATTAATCTGATTGAAAAGAGTAATCCAGACGATATATCGATTTTATCGATAAATTCAATTTTTTTGGCGCAGACGATTGAAAAACATAAAGATATATACTTTTTGCCGATTCACACATCCAGCAAATAACGGCTAATGCTTAAAGTAACGAACGGGAGGCGTTTGTTCCGAATAAGTTTGGTTTTGCGGCAAGAGGCGTGGGACAAAAAAATGCACACTGCAAAATGTATGTGATTAATCTGATTGAAAAAAATAATCCAGGCCTAGGCGATATATTGATAGGAAAATTCAAATGAAGCAAGCAAGCATTCGCTTGTGATTAATCATGATTAATCGAGATTCAAAGGTGTGATTAATCTGAAAGAAAAAAATCATCTAGGCCTGGGCGTTATATCGATTTTAGCGATAAATTCAAGGTTTTTTTTGTTGCAGATTGAAAAACATAAGAATCGATTTGCTCCGGCATACTTCACACACCCATCAAATAATGGCTAATGCTAAAAGTGACGAGCGCGAGACGTTTGTTCCGAAGAAGTTCGGTTTTGCGGCAGCAGGCGTTGGACAGAGGACTGCACGCTACAAAGTTTATGTGATTATTTTGATTGAAAAAAATAATCCAGGCCTAGACGATATATTGATTTTATTGATAAATTTAAGTCTTTTGTTGCAGACGATTGAAAAACATAAAAATATATACTTTTTGCCAATTCACACACCCAGCAAATAATGGCTAATGCTAAAGGTAACGAACGGGAGGCGTTTGTTCCGAATAAATTTGGTTTTGCGGCAACAGGCGTGGGACAAAGAACTGCACGCTGCAAAGTTTATGTGATTAATCTGATTGAAAAAAATAATCCAGGCCTAGACGATATATTGATAGGAAAATTCAAATGAAGCAAGCAAGCATTCGCTTGTGATTAATCATAATTAATCGGAATTCAATGGTGTGATTAATCTGAAAGAAAAATATCATCTGGGCCTGGGCGTTATATCGAATTTAGCGATAAAGTCAAGGTTTTTTTTGTTGCAGATGATTGAAAAACATAAGAATCGATTTGCTCCGGCATACTTCACACACCCAGCAAATAATGGCTAATGCTAAAAGTGACAAGCGCGAGACGTTTGTTCCGAATAAGTTTGGTTTTGCGGCAACAGGCGTTGGACAGAGGACTGCACGCTACAAAGTTTATGTGATTATTTTGATTGAAAAAAATAATCCAGGCCTAGGCGATATATTGATTTTATTGATAAATTCAAGTCTTTTGTTGCAGACGATTGAAAAACATAAAAATCTGTACTTTTTGCCCATTCAAACACCCAGCAAAACATGGCTAATGCTAAAAGTAACGAGCGAGAGACGTTTGTTGCAAAGAAGTTCGGGTTTGTGGCAACAGGCGTGGGACAAAAGACTGCACGCTACAAAGTTCATGTGATTAATCGGATTGAAAAAACTAATTCAGGTGATATATCGATTTTATCGATAAATTAAATGTTTTTGTCGCGGACGATTGAAAAACATAAAGATATATACTTTTTGCCGATTCACACGCCCAGCAAATAACGGCTAATGCTAAAACTAACGAGCGCGAGACGTTTGTTCCGAAGTAGTTTGGTTTTGCGGCAACAGGCGTGGGACAAAGAACTGCACGCTGCAAAATTTATGTGATTAATCTGATTGAAAAAAATAATCCAGGCCTAGGCGATATATTGATAGGATAATTCAAATGAAGCAGGCAAGCATTCGCTTGTGATTAATCATAATTAATCGAGATTCAAAGGTGTGATTAATCTGAAAGAAAAAAATCATCTAGGCCTGGGCGTTATATCGATTTTAGCGATATATTCAAGGTTTTTTTTGTTGCAGATGATTGAAAAACATAAGAATCGATTTGCTCCGGCATACTTCACACACCCAGCAAATAATGGCTAATGCTAAAAGTGACGAGCGCGAGACGTTTGTTCCGAAGAAGTTTGATTTTGCGGCAACAGGTGTGGGACAAAGGACTGCACGCTACAAAGTTTATGTGATTATTTTGATTGAAAAAAATAATCCAGGCCTAGGCGATATATTGATTTTATTGATAAATTCAAGTCTTTTGTTGCAGACGATTGAAAAACCTAAAAATCTGTACTTTTTGCCAATTCAAACACCCAGCAAAACATGGCTAATGCTAAAAGTAACGAGCGAGAGACGTTTGTTGCAAAGAAGTTCGGTTTTGCGGCAACAGGCGTGGGACAAAAGACTGCACGCTACAAAGTTCATGTGATTAATCGGATTGAAAAAACTAATTCAGGTGATATATCGATTTTATCGATAAATTAAATTTTTTTTGTCGCGGACGATTGAAAAACATAAAGATATATACTTTTTGCCGATTCACACGCCCAGCAAATAGCGGCTAATGCTAAAACTAACGAGCGAGACGTTTGTTCCGAAGTAGTTTGGTTTTGCGGCAAGAGGCGTGGGACAAAGAACTGCACGCTGCAAAGTTTATGTGATTAATCTGATTGAAAAAATAATCCAGGCCTAGGCGATATATTGATAGGAAAATTCAAATGAAGCAAGCAAGCATTCGCTTGTGATTAATCATAATTAATCGGAATTCAAAGGTGTGATTAATCTGACAGAAAAATATCATCTGGGCCTGGGCGTTATATCGAATTTAGCGATAAAGTCAAGGTTTTTTTTGTTGCAGATTGAAAAACATAAGAATCGATTTGCTCCGGCATACTTCACACACCCATCAAATAATGGCTAATGCTAAAAGTGACGAGCGCGAGACGTTTGTTCCGAAGAAGTTTGATTTTGCAGCTACAGGCGTTGGACAGAGGACTGCACGCTACAAAGTTTATGTGATTATTTTGATTGAAAAAAATAATCCAGGCCTTGGCGATATATTGATTTTATTGATAAATTCAAGTCTTTTGTTGCAGACGATTGAAAAACATAAAAATCTATACTTTTTGCCAATTCACACACCCAGCAAAACATGGCTAATGCTAAAAGTAACGAGCGAGAGACGTTTGTTCCAAAGAAGTTCGGTTTTGCGGCAACAGGCGTGGGACAAAAGACTGCACGCTACAAAGTTCATGTGATTAATCTGATTGAAAAAAGTAATCCAGGCATTATATCGATTTTATCGATAAATTAAATTTTTTGGGCGCAGACGATTGAAAAACATAAAAATATATACTTTTTGCCGATTCACACATCCAGCAAATAACGGCTAATGCTAAAAGTAACGAACGGGAGGCGTTTGTTCCGAAAAAATTTGGTTTTGCGGCAACAGGCGTGGGACAAAGAACTGCACGCTGCAAAGTTTATGTGATTAATCTGATTGAAAAAAATAATCCAGGCCTAGGCGATATATTGATAGGAAATTTCAAATGAAGCAAGCAAGCATTCGCTTGTGATAAATCATAATTAATCGGAATTCAAAGGTGTGATTAATCTGAAAGAAAAATATCATCTGGGCCTGGGCGTTATATCGATTTTAGCGATAAAGTCAAGGTTTTTTTTTGTTGCAGATGATTGAAAAACATAAGAATCTATTTGCTCCGGCATAATTCACACACCCAGCAAAACATGGCTAATGCTAAAAGTGACGAGCGCGAGACGTTTGTTCCGAAGAAGTTTGATTTTGCGGCAACAGGCGTTGGACAGAGAACTGCACGCTACAAAGTTTATGTGATTATTTTGATTGAAAAAAATAATCCAGGCCTTGGCGATATATTGATTTTATTGATAAATTGTAGTCTTTTGTTGCAGACGATTGAAAAACATAAAAATCTATACTTTTTGCCAATTCACACACCCAGCAAAACATGGCTAATGCTAAAAGTAACGAGCGAGAGACGTTTGTTGCAAAGAAGTTCGGTTTTGCGGCAACAGGCGTGGGACAAAAGACTGCACGCTACAAAGTTCATGTGATTAATCGGATTGAAAAAACTAATTCAGGTGATATATCGATTTTATCGATAAATTAAATTTTTTTTGTCGCGGACGATTGAAAAACATAAAGATATATACTTTTTGCCGATTCACACGCCCAGCAAATAACGGCTAATGCTAAAAGTAACAAACAGGAGGCGTTTGTTCCGAATAAGTTTGGTTTTGCGGCAACAGGCGTGGGACAGAGGACTGCACGCTGCAAAGTTTATGTGATTAATCTGATTGAAAAAATAATCCAGGCCTAGGCGATATATTGATAGGAAATTTCAAATGAAGCAAGCAAGCATTCGCTTGTGATTAATCATAATTAATCGGAATTCAAAGGTGTGATTAATCTGAAAGAAAAATATCATCTGGGCCTGGGCGTTATATCGAATTTAGCGATAAAGTCAAGGTTTTTTTTTGTTGCAGATGATTGAAAAACATAAGAATCTATTTGCTCCGGCATAATTCACACACCCAGCAAATAATGGCTAATGCTAAAACTAACGAGCAAGAAAAGTTTGTTCCGAATAAGTTTGGTTTTGCGGCAACAGGCGTTGGACAGAGGACTGCACGCTACAAAGTTTATGTGATTATTTTGATTGAAAAAAATAATCCAGGCCTAGGCGATATATTGATTTTATTGATAAATTCAAGTCTTTTGTTGCAGACGATTGAAAAACCTAAAAATCTGTACTTTTTGCCAATTCAAACACCCAGCAAAACATGGCTAATGCTAAAAGTAACGAGCGAGAGACGTTTGTTGCAAAGAAGTTCGGTTTTGTGGCAACAGGCGTGGGACAAAAGACTGCACGCTACAAACTTCATGTGATTAATCTGATTGAAAAAAAAAATTCAGGTGATATATCGATTTTATCGATAAATTAAATGTTTTTGTCGCGGACGATTGAAAAACATAAAGATATATACTTTTTGCCGATTCACACGCCCAGCAAATAATGGCTAAGGCTAAAACTAACGAGCAAGAAAAGTTTGTTCCGAATAAGTTTGGTTTTGCGGCAACAGGCGTGGACAAAGAACTGCACGCTACAAAGTTTATGTGATTAATCTGATTGAAAAAAATAATCCAGACCTAGGCGATATATTGATTTTATTGATAAATTCAAGTCTTTTGTTGCAGATGATTGAAAAACCTAAAAATCTGTACTTTTTGCCAATTCAAACACCCAGCAAATAAAAACTAACGAGCGAGAGGCGTTTGTTCCGGATAAGTTTGGTTTTGTGGCAACAGGCGTGGGACAAAGAACTGCACGCTGCAAAGTTTATGTGATTAATCTGATTGAAAAAAATAATCCAGGCCTAGGCGATATATTGATTTAATTGATAAATTCAAGTTTTTTGTTGCAGACGATTGAAAAACATCAAAATATACACTTTTTGCCGATTCACACACTCAGCAAATAATGGCTAATGCTAAAACTAACGAGCGCGAGACGTTTGTTCCGTAGAAGTTTGGTTTTGCGGAAACAGGCGTGGGACAAAGAACTGCACGCTGCAAAGTTTATGTGATTAATCTGATTGAAAAAAAATATCCAGGCTTGGGGGATATACTGATTTTATCAGTAAATTCAAGTTTTTTGTCGCAGACGATTGAAAAATATAAATATATATACTTTTTACCGATTCACACACCCAACAAATAAAAACTAACGAGCGAGAGGCGTTTGTTCCGAATAAGTTTGGTTTTGCGGCAACAGACGTGGGACAAAGAACTGCACGCTGCAAAGTTTATGTGATTAATCTGATTGAAAAAAATAATCCAGGCCTAGGCGATATATTGATTTTATTGATAAATTCAAGTCTTTTGTTGCAGACGATTGAAAAACATAAAAATCTGTACTTTTTGCCCATTCAAACACCCAGCAAAACATGGCTAATGCTAAAAGTAACGAGCGAGAGACGTTTGTTGCAAAGAAGTTCGGGTTTGTGGCAACAGGCGTGGGACAAAGGACCGCACGCTACAAAGTTTATGTAATTAATCTAATTGAAAAAAGTAATCCAGCCGATATATCGATTTTATCGATAAATTACATTTTTGGGGCGCAGACGATTGAAAAACATAAAGATATATACTTTTTGCCGATTCACACATCCAGCAAATAACGCCTAATGCTAAAAGTAACGATCGGGAGGCGTTTGTTCCGAATAAGTTTGGTTTTGTGGCAACAGGCGTGGGACAAAGGACTGCACGCTACAAAGTTCATGTGATTAATCTGATTGAAAAGAGTAATCCAGACGATATATCGATTTTATCGATAAATTCAATTTTTTTGGCGCAGACGATTGAAAAACATAAAAATATATACTTTTTGCCAATTCACACACCCAGCAAATAACGGCTAATGCTAAAAGTAACGAACGGGAGGCGTTTGTTCCGAATAAGTTTGGGTTTGCGGCAACAGGTGAGGGACAAAGAACTGCACGCTGCAAAGTTTATGTGATTAATCTGACTGAAAACAAAAATCCAGGCCTGGGGGATATAATGATTTTATCAGTAAATTCAAGTTTTTTGTCGCGGACGATTGAAAAATATAAAAATATATACTTTTTGCCGATTCACACACCCAACAAATAAAAACTAACGAGCGAGAGGCGTTTGTTCCGAATGAGTTTGGTTTTGCGGCAACAGGCGTGGGACAAAGAACTGCACGCTGCAAAGTTTATGTGATTAATCTGATTGAAAAAAATAATCCAGGCCTAGGCCATATATTGATTTAATTGATAAATTCAAGTTTTTTGTTGCAGACGATTGAAAAAACATCAAAATATACACTTTTTGCCGATTCACACACTCAGCAAATAATGGCTAATGCTAAAACTAACGAGCGAGAGGCGTTTGTTCCGAATAAGTTTGGTTTTGCGGCAACAGACGTGGGACAAAGGACTGCACGCTGCAAAGTTTATTTGAAAGAGGCAGCAGCACGACAAACTTATTCCTGCATCTGAATCAGAAGCCTCCAGTCGAGTGCGGGAAATACAACTCATTACGAGGCGAACAAGACCGGAACAACAACAAATCCCAGCTAAAAATCAGCTTACGGGGGTGGAATCATTTACACAAACGTATGAAGGATCACTAAAGCAGTCACTCTGCACACTGCCAAGATATGTGAATAAAAAAGCCTGCAACTATCATAAAGTCTTCTCAATGTTTTACTTGAAGATTTATCTGCATACAATGTATAATACTAAATTTTTATTTACAAAATGATAGGTTTTCACTTTATCAATTTAAACGCTGGAGATGATTATTTATTTGCGTGCAATGTGCAATGCTACGTTTTTGTTTAAAGAAGTATTGTTTACTGCAGTAAGCTCTTAATTTAATTATTTTCTTTTCAATTTATATCTGGTGTAAAAAGAACAAGATTGTTAAAATGAAAATTTTGCCAAGAGTAAGGTGCAGTGTCATTTTAAACTACTACTTTTTGATCAAATAATAGAAAAACCTGTTTTGAAATATTTATATCACTTGTATTCATTGATTTCTTTCAAAAGTAAGGGAAAAAAAAAGTCAAATTTTTCTGAAAAAAATTTGAAAATTGTTGTTCAGCCCAGGCCTAAAATAATAATTTGACAGCACTACTTTAAAGTCATCTAACCAACGTTTACTCCTGCTCTATTAAAAACATTGAGGCACTCCCGTCTGCTACTCCAACAAGCTACCGTTCATCAATTCCACAGCTGCATATTAACAAACATGAATAGCTGTAAAAAAAAAAAAAGTTAAAATCAATCGCAGATGAGGTCTTTTTGAAGTAGTCCACAAACACACTGGCAAGTATTAATACTTGTTCACCGCACATGGTTAATGAGCGTCAATATAACTGTGTGTATATCTCAGAAGATACAAAATAGTGATTTAAATGAGTAAAAAAGTATATCTCGGGAGATGTTTCTGTATAGTCTGACTGCTCATGTTGGACCAAAAATATAGATTGACCGTACTGTTAGTAAATGTTCAAAGATATCGGACTTAATGAGGCTTTTTTTTTTTTTTTTTGACACTGTACAGCTACACTTTGTCATCAGTCTTTTTCTGCTGAGGTTGCCATGTTTTGTTTCACTGTTGAGGTCTCGTTGTATCCACTGGTTTTTATTCGGGTGAATGCATGGTGCTACTTGCAGTGTGTGTGTGTGTGTGTGTGTGTGTGTGTGTGTGTACGGCTGCGTCAGACAAGGGTGCCTGGATCTGGGATGGGTTCCTTCGGGGTCCCGTCTTGTGTCTGAGTGTTAGGAGTCTCCTGATAGAGGGAAAGCTCCATCGATCTGTGGGAAAAGAAAGACATCAAAAAACGATAAATATTGAGTTCAACTTGTGACCCTCCATTCTGGGTGTTTTGTTTTGATGAGGAAAGAACATGATCACAATGTCTCCAGGAAAGATCATGGCAGTTTGGCATGTAGACGATAGGTGCGACTAGGGCTGGGTGATATATCGATATACTCGATATATCGTGGGTTTGTCCCTGTGCGATATAGAAAATTACTATATCGTGACCTTCGAGTATACGTTCTCACGCAGTTGCTTTTAGCTGCGGGCATTACGCTACAGGCTCTTCCCACTCTTTCTTGTTTCTCCTTCTCACAGACTGCAAGAGAGAAAGAAGGTGCGAATCTGGTAACAAATGAAGGAAGAATTAATTCCTAAGAAAAACAGCAGGGGGTTCATCGTCTGGCGGTGGTTTGGCTTCAAGTGGGAATATGTCGAACAGACAACCGTAATTTGTCGAGTGGGGGGCAAAAGTGTTGTTACAAAAAGTAGCTTTACTGCTAATATGTAGCACCATTTGAAAAGTAACCTGCTAGAGAATGAAGAGTGCTTACTCCGCATGTCAACATCTCCATTCAGTGCCACACCAACAAAATGCCCAGGCAACCATTTCCACATCAACACCGTATGAAAAAAATAGTCAACAACAAAAGGAGATAATATCCGCAGGAACCTACCACATAGCGAAGGACGAACACTATTTGATTTCCTATTATGCAGATCATTTTTATTTGACAGTTATTGAAATATCTTGTGTGACATCATGCACAAAAGGGCACTTTATTTGTTTTAAACTATTATAGTGGCTTTCTGTACAAAAAGTGCACTTTAATTTAGTGTTGTTTTGATATGTCTGACAATCTTGCACTTTCTGTTTTGAAATGACATGAATGTTTGTGCTACTGCTTAATAACTGTTTAATAAATACAGTTTTGGTCAATTGACTTAGTTGTGATTTCCCTCTCTTCATGAAAATTTAAAATGAGCATTTATTAATGCAGTATGAAGAAGAATGTTTTAATGTAGACACATAATCATCATGCTGCCGTGATTATATGCACCAAGTGTTAATTCAAGGCTAAGGCAAAATATCAAGATATATATCGTGTATCGCGATATGTCCTAAAAAATATCGAGATATTAATAAAAGGCCATATCGCCGAGCCCTACTTACGACGAATTCGGGGATCTTTTTGCTGTCTACAAGATGAATGCCGGAGTTTGCGTTCCCACAATCCATATTTTGGTAAAGATGTAACTTTGGCACCCCCATTGGCAAACTTTCTTAAGAGTTGACTAGCTCAGACTGCAATCCCATCAATCTGCTAATACACAGGTCTTTAAAACGGGGCCCGTGACCTCTTGGGTGTCTGCAGGGGTAGTGAAGTAAAGTGAAGTATATTTATAATAGCGCTTTTCTCTCATGAGTCAAAGTTCATCCATCCATTTTCTACCGCTTATTCCCTTTGGGATCGCAGGATGAGTCAAAGTGTTTTACATAATGAAGCACATTATCTGCATTTTTAAGTTCCATTTAAACCAGTGTGGGGGGCACTGGGAGCAGGTGGGTAAAGCCTCATGCCCAAGGACACAACGACAGTGACTAAGATAATAGCATGCCTGCTCTACCAACTGAGCCACGCTGCCCCAATGCGGGGGAGTCGTGTAATGTGTGGTTGATTTTTTTTTTATATATTTTTTTTGCATATATTATTTATATATTCCCTTGCACTTTTTCCAGAAATTTATACGGGGACAAACTATGCAAATCCAACTTTAATTAATTACTGGTACCCGTTTTTATGTATCTGGGATCTGCATATTCCCGAAAATGTGAAATTAAACCATGGAGGCATGGCGGAGATATTCATAAAACAATATTGCCTTCCCTTGTGGTCAGAGTGTCTCCGCCCTAAGATCGGTAGGTTGTGAGTTCAAACCCCGGCTGAGTCATACCAAAGACTATAAAAATGGGACCCATTACCTCCCTGCTTGGCACTCAGCATCAAGGGTTAGAATCGGGGGTTGATTAACCGAAAATGATTCCTGGGCGCGGCCACCGCTGCTGCTCACTGCTCCCCTCACCTCCCAGGTGGTGATCAAGGGTGATGGGTCAAATGCAGAGAATAATTTTGCCACATCGAGTGTGTGTGTGACAATCATTGGTACTTTAACTTTATACTTCCTCTAAACGAGCCGTTTTCAATTTGCAAAGTTCTTCCCCAGGTGTGATGCCAGCGTATATCTCCATACAGTACATGGTAAAAGTTTACCCATAGAGTTTTGCGCAAGTCCGCCATTGTAGTCCAATGATTCTTTTTCCTCTATCCTCTTGTTGTGGTGCAGACTGGCTCGTACATGCACATGCATCCTCCGCTGTTGCCATTTCTAATACAAAGTAGCGTATAGTTCTGACTTATATATTTCAGTGGACTCAATATGGAAGATGGCGGACGTCAAAGTGGAGGCACGTAAATAAAACGGCACATCCTGTAAGTGGCTGGAAAAGGGTCTGTAAAACATAATTTCTGCAAAATTTGGACCAAAGAACCATCATTACATGGTGTTTTAAATGTGGGGAAAAAAATCATAGTATCAACCCCTTGAAATACACATTAACATTGATCCAACACACTTTAGTGTAGTTTATAAACGACATTGACATAGTCACCCTACTTATTGATTGAGTTTAGTTTATAAATTGATTGACGTGGACCCCGACTTAAACAAGGTGAAAAACTTATTCGTGTGTTACCATTTAGTGGTCAATTGTACAGAATATATACTGAACTGTGCAATCTACTAATAAAAGTTTCAATCAATCAATCAGTTTAGTTTATTTTGAACATGAACACACTTACAGTATAATATATCACAAATTCATATCATTTTTCCTTATATCATGTCAGAAAAGGAGTTGGAAGAAGCAAAGCTTTAATCCTACCCCTTTCCCACTTCAGAGCTTTTACAAATGCATATGATCATTTACTGTCTTCTTTTTATAACACAATTACTTCAGTGAATGATTAATACAGCAGTTCTTGTAAAAGATAATTAAGTCAGTCCTTATTAACATACTGAGATGAAGAATATCCAGTTTTCAATAAGGTTGATGGTATTTCTCATCATTATTCTTCTTTGTACTTTGTAAGCACTATTGATTTAAACACACTTGTTTAATTATTTGCTTAATCCATTTCATAGTTTAATTCCGCATACAGATATGCTAAAAGTTTTTAGTGTTGTACGAGCATACAAATGTTTTAAGTTAGATTTTCCTCTAAGGTTATATGTCTTCTCTATTGTTGAGAAGAATTGTTGTACATTCTTGGGTAACAGGTTATAGTTTGCTTTGTGCAAAAGTTTAGCTGTTTGCAATTTATGGACAAGCGGTAGGAAATGGATGGATGGATGGATGTCGAATTTTAGTATTTTTGATTGAATAAATAATGCGACTAAAAATGTGTTCTGTATATCCAACAAAATGTAACAGTATTTTATTTTTTGTAACAATTAATGAACAATGTGGACATTTGTAGTTGTTTCCACATATTTCTGTACAATAACTCAAATATGTTAATACTAGCGAGTAGTAGAGAACATGAAGTGATTTTTGGTCCAGGACATAATTTGCTTCGTTCATTATTGAAATGTTTCTTGCGGCATGGCGTAGTGGGTAGAGCGGCCTTGCCAGAAACCTGAGGGTTGCAGGTTCGCTTCCCACCTATTGACATCCAAATCGCTGCCGTTGTGTCCTTGGGCAGGACACTTCACCCTTGCCCCCGGTGCCGCTCACACTGGTGAATGAATGATGAATGAATGATTGGTGGTGGTTGGAGGGGTCGTGGGCGCAAACTGGCAGCCACGCTTCAATCAATCAATCAATCAATGTTTATTTATATAGCCCCAAATCACAAATGTCTCAAAGGACTGCACAAATCATTACGACTACAACATCCTCGGAAGAACCCACAAAAGGGCAAGGAAAACTCACACCCAGTGGGCAGGGAGAATTCACATCCAGTGGGACGCCAGTGACAATGCTGACTATGAGAAACCTTGGAGAGGACCTCAGATGTGGGCAACCCCCCCCCCCCCTCTAGGGGACCGAAAGCAATGGATGTCGAGCGGGTCTAACATGATACTGTGAACGTTCAATCCGTCAGTCTACCCCAGGGCAGCTGTGGCTACAGATGTAGCTTACCACCACCAGGTGTGATAAATGATGGGTTTCCACTTCTCCGTGAGCGCTTTGAGTATCGAACAATAGAAAAGCGCGATATAAATCTAATCCATTATTATTATTATTATTATGTTCGATACATACATTTTTTTATATAAGATTTTCACTTACTGTACCTTGTAGGTTTAGAAAAATTAAAATTATATAATTTTAGTCAGGTAAGTATTTAAAATTACTAACAATGAACGCTTTAATTGCCAGCTAGAAACTTGCAGCACTAGTTTCCAGGTAGTAATGAGCGGCGCTAGTTTCCAGCTAGCGATTAGCTATGCCAGTTTTCAGCTAGCAATTAGCAGCGCTCGTTTTCAGCGTTAGACTAGTATATAGGACCAGTTCAATTTAAAACAATTTCATACAAGATATATAAGTAAGGGGTCCCCGCTTCCTCACTCCGTTAGTTTAGGGGGACTAGGCTTGGAAAACGTTAAAAAGCCCTGTGCTAATGCACGCGTTCTTACTAGAATCAGTATATCCTCAATGAGTCATATTTATGAAAAATAACAGGACTTAAAGGCAACCAATCACAAACCATTACATTATTCAGAGGCGCATGTAAAGCTATGGAAGAGGGTTTGGAGGAGGTTTGTACTATAATGCATGAGCATCCATCCATCTTTCTACCGCTTGTCCCTTTCAGGGTCGCTGGAGCCTATCTCAGACGCATTCGGCTGATAGGCGGCTCCCTGGACAAGTCCCCACCTCATCACAGGGCCAACACAGATAGAGCATGATATTGGCAAAGTGTTTCCAATCACAGCACTAGTCCGAGCTGAGATTAAAACCCAAAACCTCCTGGCTTTGAGGTAGATACGTTAATCAAAATATAAACAATGATAGTAATAATTCAATTTTCAGTTAAAACAATGCATGTATTTGTTTTAAAAGTGATTTTTGTTTTATAATGAACTGTTTTGGGCTCTGCTGGCCACAAACTTAAGTACTTTAGCTGCCCTTTCCCACAGTAAATGATTAAAATGTATGTTTCATGCTTCACTTTGAAAAACTCAAAACAACCCCTGAGCCTTTGAAAAGTTTACTTGCTCTAATCCAACAGCTTTAGGATGAAAAAGTACAGATTGGAAGCTCTGCAAATATTCTTGCAAAAACAGTTTTTTTTTGCTGCAAATATGATCCAAAACTTTCACCCACACAGCGAATATGGATTGGAGTAATACAACCAGCTGAGACATTAATGGTGAAAAAGCAGCAATACTGACCTGCCATGCAGCGGGTGCCCATGGAAGCTGGCGGACTGGGGCATCTGAGGCCTGGGGAGGTTGGCGGCTTCACCCTGGACATTCTGGGCCTGGGCCGCCAGAGGGTGGGGGTGTGACAGACGTGAAATCCCCGCTTCGTGGCTCTTAGAGGGATATCCGAGCGCGTTCCTCAGGTACCAGTCCCTCAGTCCCTCCAGAGCCAGGGCTTTGTGGAGACTTCGCGTCGAGTCCTCTGGGGTCGGAAGGGAGAACTGTGGGGGTCTTCGACTGAAGGCGGGGCCGGAGAGTTCAGTCTGGTAGGGAAGCAGGTTGGGAATGGAGGACGTCGTCGTGCCAGCGGCAGGAAGGTGTGACTCGTAGGCGGACAGCAGAATGGCTTCCTGGGGGTGTTGCTGCAAAGGAATAAAGGGCCCACAGGATTTGGTTCTGGTGACTTTGACCCTGCGCATATCTTGGGACCCTCGCCCCACCATGGGGCTGTAAGGAGGTGCAGCGCTTGGGAGGTGCACCTGGGAATGGGAGAAACCGTTAGCATGGGGAGCCACTCCTCCAGTAGAGGAGCAGTGAGAGGGCAAATCCTGCCAGATCCTGCCCGTGGACTGGAAGAGGTGATGCTGCACTTGCATCCTCTGCTGCTTCCCCCAGATATAGTCCATCAACAGCTCGTTGTAGCCCGCCCCAGACCCTCGGCCCCCCATGGACAGACGCATTTTGGCCTGTTCCACAGATCCCTCTGCGTGTTTCTCAGGGCTGCCCAGGTGAATGTGTCGTAGTTTTCCGTCTGTGAGTGTCTCTGAGCTTTTGTAGGGACCTCCCTTTGGGTGCATCCCGTTTCTGGGGGCCGGATCGTCAGGGAGACTGGACCGATCTAGCAGGGCCTCCGAGCTGTTACTGCGCCTGGCTCTGGAGTTGTACGGGCAGCCTCTGCGGTCGGAGGAGGAGGCCTCTTGGGCCAGCGGTATCATGTATGGCACGTCAAGACTGCCAGACCACTGCTTTAAGCCATTGCCGCCAGACACGTCCGACCTATGGAGATGAGGAGAATTAGCTAGTCATGTGGGCACAAGTGTCTGTAATTAATTAGGCTATATCCTGCTTTGGGCCCAAGATGTCCAGTACTACTTCTTTTCAGAACCCTTAGTAAATATTATCATTTCAAACAGGCAACTTTCTTAACAAAATGAAAATAGCAAAAGTAGTACCAATGTATAAGAAAGGATATGTACACCTGTTCACAAATGACAGACCTGTCTCCTTACGTCCAGTTTTCCAAAATTATTGAAAAAGTATTATTACCGAAAATCCTAGACTATAAGCTGCAAACCTTTTTTCTACACTTCGAACGATGTGGCTTATAAAACGGTTGTAGCTAATTTTTGGATTTTTCTTCACTAACCGCCATAATGCAAATATTTTTCCTAAAACACATGCAAAGACACTGAAATGTTGTTATAGTTGTGCTATAGAGCCATCTTTTTGACTAGTTTGCTCACAGCAGGTGCTGCTCGGTGAATGTCTGGTGTTTTCTTCTGTTTAGTCCATTCAACCGGAAATACAATCGCCTTTACCGTTTCGTATGAATTCTTCATTCATCACTTCAAACGTTTGTAAGTTTTACAATATAACTAAAACAATGTGTGGTGTCTGTAAGAGTGTTTTCATGCATATTTGTACGTGCTATCGTAATGTAATGAAGATAGCGTCGTTAGCAAGAGCTAATATGCCAGCATGTTTACGAATGTTTGTATTAGTATTATTAACTTACAATGAATGGCATTCTGTTTGTATAGTTTCAGCTTCACAAATTCGTCAGTAATTTCACCAAAACATCACCGTGGAGTTATTTAGTCGACCTTCCGCAGCTAGTGGGTCCATGACGATGACATCTGTTTTGTTTGATCAGCCGTTTTACTGCCAAGTCAGAATATTTATTTATTTATTTACACAAATATTTACAAAATATTTGTGGAAATAACTAATTTCACAATGTATATCTGTGGGTAGTATTTTGAATTTTAAATTTTGCGCTGTATAATCCAGAAACTACTGTATATAATTATTGCGGACAGCCAATACAGATCGTGTGAGGGGCGACATGGATAAACCCTTTTTTTCCTGGACATAGCATGCATGTCTAATGCATAGTCAAATGTTTAGTTTATGCTTAGTGCGTGTCAAATCTTGTTTCAATGTGTTAATATTGCACATTGGAGTATGGGAGAAAAAAAAAATTCAGTCTGCTGTGTAATGTACTGTTGCATGGTCTGATTGACAATAAAGTTTGCCTTGACTTGATGTTACATAGACATTCTTGTGAGGGTACTTTCAGTTTGAAAATGCTACCTTTGAACTTCTCTGGCTGTGGCTCGTCACAATTATAGCGGGTCTTGCTGTGTGTCAGTCAGAGTGTGCAGTGAGACAGTGTGAGCAGGGCATGATCCGGCCACCCATCAAATAATCATCCGCGCATCATTCCCACCCCTTCTGTCTCTCCAGGCAGCTGATGTGTGGCCGAAACCAGACAACTTGCGCGTCATTCAACCACTTCACATTCTCAGAAACAGCAACAGCGTTGCAACAAAGGGAAACATAATTATCTAGATTTAAAAAAAAATGACATTATTAACGCCGTTATACTCCAAAGCCATTATTACCAACATTGCTCTTTGGATATGTTGCACTTTCTGTCACACTGTGTAATCCTGTTTTCATGTTTGAAATAAACATATGTGGTAAACACTACTCCATATTCACCAGTGGCGGGCCGTGCGTTTCCCACCTAGGCCGTCAGTGATGTCCTGTGTCCAATTATTACTACTCAAAATACCATCATTTATGTCACCACGTGACCATTGCTGGAGAAATACTATACACAAACACATTTATCATACTTGCCAACCTTAAGACCTCCGATTTCGGGAGGAGGGGGGAGGTGCGTGGGTGTGGTGGGGGGGGGGGCGTGTTTAAGAGGGGAGGAGAATATTTAAAGCTAGAATTTACCAAGTCAAGTATTTCATATATATATATAAGAAATACTTGACTTTCAGTGAATTCTAGCTATATATATATATATATATATATATATATATATATATATATATATATATATATATATATATATATATATATATAAGAGAAATACTAGAATTTCAGTGTTCATTTATTTACACATATACACACACATAACACTCATCAACTCATTGTTGAGTTAAGGGTTGAATTATCCATCCTTGTTCTATTCTCTGTCACTATTTATCTAACCACGCTGAACACCCTCTCTGATGCTGCATTGCTGTGTGGCACGCACAAAAGGGCTTTCATCAAATGCACTAGAATCTGGAATCTTCCATCTCTCCCTAGCACGGCCCAAAACGTACAGTAGATGGCAGTATTGTCCTGTTTAAGAGTGTCACAACATTGCTCTTTACGGCAGACGAACTGCTTTACGGTAGACGAAAACGTGACTGCTGTTGTTGTGTGTTGTTACCGCGCTGGAAGGACGTTAATGAAACTGCCTAACAATAAACCCACATAAGAAACCAAGAACTCGCCCTCGATCATTCTACAGTTATAACTTCATTGGGCAGGCACACTGTTTATATTGTGGGAAAGCGGACGTGAAAACAGGCTGTCGACACGTCACTCAGGTCCGCATGGAGCTGGAGGGGGCGTGGCCTCCAGCTCCGCCTGAATTTAAGGAGAACATTTGTCCCAGGTGGTTTTCAGGATAGGCGCTGAATTTCGGGAGTCTCTCGGAAAATCCGGGAGGGTTGGCAAGTATGACATTTATGCACTACCGGGCATTGAATCACCAGCGACAGTGTTTTTTTTCTGGCGCATTTAAAAATCAATAAACCCGCATCAGCAATTAAAACATATCTTATGTGGTACTGTCAAAATTAAAATTGCAAAAGACATTTTAAACGTGAAAAAAATAGATGAATAAAATATCGGAACTCACAATTAGTAGAGCCCATTCGAGCTTCCGAGGTTTGCCGACATCATGTTACAAGATGTATTTTCTCTTTAAATATCCTTCTTGAAAATGGCCTTGCAAATATATGTGTTGTCTTGTCCAATCATAAAAGATGCAGACAAGGCGTGTTGGCTGAGTTCTTAAAGTTTACTCCACAGCGTGCTCATCAAAAACATCCCGCTGCCGGCATGGCTACGTTCACCCTAAATGGGACTACTGCGCGTTCTCTTCACTACTGTGGCATGCTGGGTAATGGAGTTCTTATGTTACCTAGCTCATAACATCACAATATATATCTGCTTTAGGCCAGCTAAAAGCCTTACTGACAACAAGTTGTGATCTAATTGGCTATCGCAACTGTCTGTCAAATGTCTGCCCGCATTGTTGAATCTGAAAGCCTTGGGTAGATTTGGTACAGCATGGCAACGGAAGCTAGCTGAATTCTGATTGGGTAAAAACTCTATAACCTAAAAACAACAGCGCTGGATGGAGCATATGACATGAAGAGAATATGAATACTTTTAGATATTAAGGGAAAGTAAATTCAAAATTACTTTTATCTTTAATTATGATCATGATTTCTGGTTATGTTACGCCAGCAGAGATGGATAGATAGATAGATAGATAGATAGATAGATAGATAGATAGATAGATAGATAGATAGATAGATAGATAGATAGATAGATAGATAGATAGATAGTTAGTACTTTATTGATTTCTTCAGGAGAGTTCTTTCAGGAAAATTAAAATTCCAGCAGCAGTGTACAGAGTTGAGATCAATTTTAAAAAAAAGTAAAAAGTAAATAATGGGGGTTTAAATGGAAACAAAGTAGAGAAATATTACGAAAGCCTTTCTTTATAGTAATATACAGAAAGGCCTTGCTGGTCCTGACGGCACACCCCTGATATTCACATTGTTGGCATCAACAGCACATCCTTAAAAGTACTTAAGCTCTTGCGGGTGGCTAAATCTTGGTCTACAAAAAGAACAAACCCATATCAAGCATTACCTGACATGAACACTAATAGGTGCAGTTCGGGCCAAGAGAGGCGTAGCTGGAACACTTCGGCCTTCAACGTTAGATGCACTTCTAGGTAAGGAGTGAGTTGGGCTGTAAAAGGTAAAAGCAACATGTGTTGGTATATAGCGTGTGTGAGTGAAATATATTTATAAACACATTAACACAAAGTAAAAGCACCTGACAGAGCTTGTGACAGAGTTGCGGCGTGTCCTCATTTCGTAGTAAATCTCAACAGGAGAGAGTTTCCTGCTGATCCTGTGGTCAGGACTACCCACAGTGAGCCGAGGATGGGACAGAGAACGCTGGTCCGCGGCCACACCGGGGGAAGATTCTTTAGAGAAAGAAATCAGATTAAACGCAGGTTCATTTGATTTTGAATGAAAATGTATTACGCTCATTTAACAGCGGGTGAAATGAACATTCCGCTCATACCATTGTCATGAGATGTGGAATCGGACATTGAGCTTGTGCTCTCCGACATGACACTGTCCTCTGGAAGGCAAAAAGATGAAACATTTTAGTGCACGCTCTTGCTCTGTTTCCCTTCTACTGAGTTAAAGTTAAAGTTAAAGTACCAATGATTGTCACACACACACCAGGTGTGGTGAAATTTGTCCTCTGCATTTGACCCATCCCCTTAATCACCCCCTGCGAGGTGAGGGGAGCAGTGGGCAGCAACGATGCCGCGCTCGGGAATCATTTTTGGTGATTTAACCCCCGATTCCAACCCTTGATGCTGAGTGCCAAGCAGGGGGGCAATGGGTCTCATTTTTATAGTCTTTGGTATTGGTATGACTCGGCCAGGGTTTGAACTCACAACCTACCGATTTCAGGGCGGACACTCTAACCACTAGGCCACTGAGTAGAGCTCACACTGAGCGCAACCCTTTTGTGTTGAGCTGTTTAAAAATATGGGCTTGCATCACGCAGGCAAATTGTCCAATCTCATATTGAAAATGTACACTTATTAAAGATGAAAAAAACTTCTATCACCCATAATTCATGGCCAAATGGAGGAAAACAATGTCAACAAACTGCCCATTCCTCTTATGTCTTTGGTGGTGTCATAATCTGCATGATAGTTTTTGGGGTTTTTCCTGTGTTTCATGTTCCTTACAGGCTAGCGCTCATATCTTTGTTTCATTTACAGTAGGCCATGTCCACACAAATACAGACACTTAAAAAACGCATACTAATCTCTGCGTTTAGGCCTCTAGTCCCCAAGCAAACGTATTCTTTTGTACTTAAAAACGCAGACTTTTGCAAACGCTGGCCAAAGTGTAGAGTTACAAAACTCTGCGCTTTGGAGAGTTTTGGGGGGGGGGAATGAGACTAGAACTCCTCATTTCCAAAGCTCAACAACAATGCCTTCCTGCCGTAAAACACACTACAAGAGGAATTATTGTATGTTTGACCATCAACATGCTGCTATTTTCACTCATCATGAATAGAAAAGACTAATTAAAATGGCCCGTCGGCTGTTTTGGATATGATTGCTGTCGAAACTCCACCTGATGGAACAACTTTAACAAGCAAGACTTTTTGCTTTGTGTCATAAGAGGTTTTTAATCCTTATTTAACGACAGATCGTAAAGTTAACTTACGTGTGGTGCTTCCAGTTGTGTAGCTGGAGCTGGGCGCGACCGAACGACAAAAAAAAATCTACGCATCCTTCCTCCTTGTTAATTTTAAAGACAATGTACACTTCATTGCACATGTATCTTTACATTGATCATTAAATGCATTATAACTATTAGAGTTTTGCGGCGGAACACGCACGTCTATGCCCGTCAGGTACTTAAACATGCAAAAGGGTTTCCTTGGCTCGTTAGTGCGTGCTGATTTTAGAAATAATGTGCACTTCATTGTGCATGTAATCTATCCCCATGTTGCTGATTAAATTTAGAGAAGAAAATGTGTCTGGGGGCCAGTATATCTATTTTTAGGAACACTAATACAAAATCTCACAATAATGTCTGATTGAATGCTAAAAACGTTATGACAGACCACCTTACAAAATGGAATGGAATTTAATTTTTTTTTTTACTATATGAGACACCCAGAATGTACATGAAAAGAAAGAATGTGGGATTTACGATATTAACTATGGACGATAAATCACTGAATATTGACAAAATATGAATGTCACATCCCCTTCTCATTCGATATATTTTACAATCAAGGGAAACGCAACAAAAATACAACAAACACAGCGAAATATGAACGCGAAGGGTTAAAAAAAACCCACCTAAAATCAGATACATCACTAAGCTTTAGAGCTTTGTTGTAAAAATCTCCTTCCACTTCTGTCCCTGACACCCGCATTTGAAGCATGCCGCTCTGGAAAACACTCTGTGGAAACATCTGAGCTGCTGTGACGTAGATTACCATAGTAACTAGAATATAATGCAAAAGCGCGGATTCCAACCATTTAAATACTTTGTATAGTTCAATACTTACGATCATTTGAAAACATCACGGCACATCATAAAGGAAGCTACAGTTTCCATCTTAAAGATCTAAAAAAAATGATTTGGAAATGTCTGGCGGGTCAGATTGAAAAGCTTAACAGGTCGCATGCGGCCTCCAGGCCTTAATTTGCCCAGGTCTGCTCTATTATATCAAAATAAGTATTACAATAACAGAGGTGTAATACCACCAAGTCAGCTGTGGCTGCTTTTCCAGGCTTCCGATTGAACAAAACGTGCATGACAGCAGGTGTATGTGTTTTAAAACTACTCGTATGTGGATGGCAACTGATTCAACCACAAATATGTGTTTTTGAAACTCTCCGTGTTCGTGTGGACATGGCCTTACTGTTTTGGTTATGTCTTAAAATGATTGTCAATACCCGACCGGTACTGGAAGACCAGATCGATACACGCATGCGCGGGGCCTACGTCACTTCCGTCAACTTGTTTTACGGCAATTATGTTTGTTTCCGCCGTAACAGTTACTATGGTTTTCTTATTTTGTCATCTTTATTCCGATACCAAAGCCATATAAAATATTACACACACAAAAGAACAAAAGTCTAAAAATAGAGTATATCATTTTGAAAAATGTAAATTTTTTTTTTAAATTTAAAAAAAGAAATGATGCGATGGGAGTCAGTGGCGCCCCCATGTGTCATTCATTGCAATGACAGAAGAGGGAATGTGGTTGAAATTGTAGCGATAATACTCCCATCCATCCATCCATTTTCTACCGCTTATTCCCTTTTGGGGTCGCTGGCGCCTATCTCAGCTACAATCGGGCGGAAGGCGGGGTACACCCTGGACAAGTCGCCACCTCATCACAGGGCCAACACAGATAGACAGACAACATTCACACACTAGGATAATACTCCCTGATTTTTTAAAATCCACCCCTTCTTCAGTTTATATTCACATTCTGTTTTACTCCTAGGCAAGCTATTATTTCGTACAAAACATTAACAAAGCATTCAAATAAGACAGAATGTGACAGCGCAGAATCTCCGTCGTAAAATATTGCAAGTCCAGGAAGTGACGTAAACTTGGTGCATGCGTGGACTGATCGGGTCTTCCGGTACCGGTCGGGTGGTGACAGTGACCACTGTCTCTAATTGCTGTTTACCAAACCTGCTCTCAGGGAACAGATCTGCCTTTAATCACTAATCAGGGGGGGAGCGCGGTTTGTTAGTCTATTGTGACTAATTACTAGGGGTGTAACGGTACACAAAAATTTCGGTTCGGTACGTACCTCAGTTTAGAGGTCACGGTTCGGTTCATTTTCGGTACAGTAAGAAATCAACAAAATATACATTTTTTTGTTATTTATTTACCAAATTTGTAAACAATGGCTTTATCCTTTTAACATTGGGAACACTATAATAATTCTGCCCACGTTAATCCACATTAAACTGCCTCAAGTTGTTGCTTATATTAAATAAAATGAAAAAACCTTTCTTCTACATATAAAAAGTTTAACATTAAACAGTTTCCATTGAAACTGTTTAATGTCAACTCATCATGCTTAATTTATTACAGCATTTGGGAAGCCTGTAGTTGACTTTTATTATGTAAATGTTGTATTTTTATCAACATGTGATAGCAGGGACCCTGCTATTCAAAACTAGGCTGCTACATTACTAATGATTCATGTAACTATAGCTGAAAAATAGTACAATTGCAATAGGAGAGACTATTCATCCCTAAACACAATGGAGTTCAATGAAATAACGGACAGACAGGGCTTTGCTGCCCCTAAAACACACACAAGCACGCACGCACACGCACGCACGTACACACGCACGCACGCACACAGAAAAATGAGCTAACGTTACGCTAAAAGCTAATTAGCCTTCATCTCAAGCCTATACTGTGAGCGAGCTGAGCTGCAGTTTAAGTTTCTATTAGGTCAACAGGCTCAAATTGATGTTTGTAATAGTCGTGACTGGGAAGTGTTTAGTAAAATTTGGGTAGAGTCCGCTCCTCCCCTGCTAGACGAATATCTGCTCGACGTAAAGCATTGACTTCATCGCTCTGAAGTCCGAATACGCACTGCTGATTGGCTGTTACATTGCTCTGAATACGCACTGCTGATTGGCTTTGTATGTAACCAATCAGATGGTTGTGTGGGCGGGACGATGAGGCATAGACAGAGGCAGAAAGCAGAGCAGCTTGTGAAGACTTCTGCTTCCGAACTTGTTCGGTACGCTCTCGTGCCGAACCGAAACCCCCGTACCGAAACGGTCGACACAAATACACGTACCGTTACACCCCTACTAATTACCATCACCGATCATCTCATCTTAATGGTGTACCTATTGATTTTTGCCTACCTAGTTCTAATTAAAAGACCTTCTTATCTGCACTTTGCCTATAGCCTCTGCATTCTGGGGTCCCACCAACAGCAATCATGCGCTACCATGAGAGAAAGTGACTAATAAATGTCTAAGCAATAGTTGTTTTTTTTGTTTGGATTATATCAACAACTGCTTATGTCGACATGAGTAAATCAGTCAACCAAACGTCGCTTTATGGACTTCATTGTATTTCCCCTTTAACGCTTTACGGAAACTACTCCTCAACCGGCTGTCATTTTATGCGCATGGCATCAAACATGTACCTAATTACTAACTTAAGTAAAGGTGTGCATTACCTGTGTGACAGCCCCGATGAACTGTCCTCTTGCTATTTGGGATGTTTCGGTCTGACTCAGTGTGTCTGTACAGAGTGCCGCTAAAGATTGTTTTCACCTGCCTTCTTTGTGCAGCTTCATCCTGCATCCAAGCCACAAGCACTTGTGTTAGACCACAGTGCACAAAAAAATATTCAAGGTGTTGACTTACTTCTGCCTTGCAGTTGGGCGGTAGGCCAGCTTTGCGCTGCACTGCTGGGGGTTTCTCCCCCGTCTCCAGAGGGAACGCTCGTGGCAACTTCCCAGTCAGCTCCTGTGGAGGAAATCAATTAACTGAAATCCCTCTCCTCGCCGGCCTATCAGGGCAAAAGTATTTCATAAAAAGGACACCACTTAACAGATTACTTTAAGTTGCTATAAAACCATCCTTTAAATGGCTGGCCGCTCTGAAACAGTTATGGCAGGAATAATGTCGCCGCCATAAAATACCTCTATAGCAGTAGGCGAGGAGGAAGTGCAGTAACTTTTAAATTAGCTTTATTGGCAACTTGAAGGGGGCTAAGAATAGTTTGTTCACAGAGTGAGTCACTGTATGTGTGAATGAATGTCTCTGACAGATGTGCCTCTATAATAGGAGGACAGCGAATAGCCATAGATTTCATTTGAAAAAAAAAAGGATAGGCTCCAGCACACCTCGTGACCCTGAGAGGGACAAGCAGTAGAGAATGGATGGATGGATGGATGGATGGATGGATGGATGGAAAAAAGCTTACATCAAGGTTTAATATCTTTAAAAAAGTCTTATTACCAGCTTTAAACATTGATTTAGTCTATTACTTACACCACTCCAGTATATGATTAACTATTACTAGGGGGGTAACGGTATTGTAGATATGGTATTTCGGTTTCAAAGTCTTCACAATATTGCAGTGACGCGTGACGGTATCAAACAAAAACTTAGTGTGTAGTTATTTTGTGATGCGAAAATACACAACATCTCCCAGAATCCTCTGCGCAAAAAGGGAAGTGTGTCCGTAAGGTGAGAGGAATTGTTTTTTTGGTACATTTCCTTAAAATGTCACCTTAAATCGATCAATAATTGTTTGAGTTATCCATCCATCCATTTTCTACCGCTTATTCCCTTTTGGGGTTGCGGGGGGCGCTGGCGCCTATCTCAGCTACAATCGGGCGGAAAGCGGGGTACACCCTGGACAAATAAAACAGACAAACAAACCCTGGCGAAAACATAACCTCTTCGGCGGAGGTAAGAAAGTATGCATTCTGCAAAGCAAAGCGCGCCATTTTTGTTGCCAAGGGAGACACAGACCCAGTCGGTCACGTCCAATCGCACAGAGGTATTCACAAAAAAAAAAACTGTACACTGCGTGAAATATGAAAAAACTGACAAACTACTTGATAAATCCTCAATCCATCATTCATTTCCTGGGTAAAGTGAACATTATTGTTTACCCTGGATGTTTACATTATCACTTTAAACACACAAATGTAAGATTTTTTTACAAATATTTTCTTAAAACATTGGATGCTCCTGCACAATTCTTTGCAATTAAAAATACATGTTTGTAGTAATAAATATCATTAGAACATTTTGGCATTATGTGTGCGTTCAATTGCAGTGTGATATCCTAAACATTTTTGCCAATATATTTTACACACCATAACATTTTGAAATCTTTTTTTCGAACATATTCCACAATAATTATGTACTGTGGCCTTAATATGGTGATAACATCGTACCGTGAGATTTTAATACCGTTACAGCCCTAATTATTACCATACCAGCAAGCTTTTCTAATAGGTCTTCTTCTATACACAGGCGTTAACCTTCGTGAAAACCTAGGGCCCAAAAGGCATTAGATGTGTTCCTTATGTAATGTATATTGTTCATTTCAAAGGTTACCGGTCTGAAAGTTAGCTTTTCTCATTTCATCTTGTTTGTTTGTTTTTTTAATTGCATTGTGTCTTTGATTGCAACATTGTTAAAATAAGATGTACAACTGAAGTATACACACTGTCTCTTAAAACGTCTTTTGGCCCTACTCATTCCCATTTTAACAGATCGTAATCCTGGTATATTCCTACGCTTTTTCCATAAAAAAAAACAAAAAAAATCAAATTACTGCCGATTGAAAAACAATACTTTTTTTTGGAGTAATTGTACCCCTTATTTTCTAGACGGCACCACAAAACCATGACGCATAATTCTCTGAGCTTTGATGAGCGTAAATGAGGTAAACTGCCATTAAACCGCTGATATGCAATGAAAATGATCTTGGGCAGTTGTATAAACAAAACTTGTGAGAACTCATACTCAACTAAATCCTGCTCGCTGTCGCTCTCATCTAGCTCATTAGGCATTGCAAAAAGATCTACTAAAATCAATGGTGTTTAAAATGATTGGTCATCCAAGACTGTAATCACCCACCCTTAAATATTCGACTCTAAAATTGCATATTTTGCATTTTCCTATTATGTAAAAAGAAAAAAAAAAGTTTTGACAAAAGGACCATAACACAAATAAAACAAACAAAAAATACATCAATAGATAGATTTAAAGTTGTTAAAAAAATTCAAGCATTGAAAATAAAAAATGAAAAAATATTAATAGTGGAATTATGGCACTTTTAATAAACTGGTTCCTTTTGATCCTAGCAGTAAGTGACTACAATTCCATGCTCTAAATTAGTTAGATTTTTCAAATAGTTATTTTTTTTAATTTTCACACCTAAGTGTGACATCTGTGTCCATTCACTCTCTCTATTGCGACTATTGGTCATATGCCATGGGCCTATCTTACACTGGGAGGCATTTATTTCCTTTTAGCCTGGAAAAATGTTTTGCTTTTCTGGCTTAACTATGATGTCAAACCCAAGTGAACACCCCAGTTCTTGTTCTACCTGATAATAATAGTAATATTGGCACACATTAAAAATGTTAGGTCTCCAATGGCTATGCTGATGTTAAATCAGAGACGGCGTCAAGAAATCATCAGAGATTGCACTAATGTCAAAAACGCCTCCCGGATTCGTGAATGCGGGTTCAAACCGAAGACTGATGGTAGAGGGTTGTTTTTAAGGACTTTTCAGACGAGGAAACTTTTAAATGTCTCAAAGTTAATTCAACAAACTGTGGTTTGATGGAAGGAGGTTTAAGTTAGAAACAAAAGAGCAGTAGTTCCCAGATACTGCTTCAGATGAGGGTTGCTATTGTTCTGTACAAGCTTGCTAATGGTGTTGAATACAGAGTTATTGCTAATCAGTTTAGAGTGCACAAATGCAGCGTGAAGAGGTTTGTGTACACTTTATTATTTATCTTGTAATACACAGTACCTGCTTTATTGTCTTTCATCTCATTCGTATTTATTTGTTCTGGAGTCCGAAATGAAGTCAGCATTCTCCATTTCCTTAGCTACCTATTTAAATACAGCTCTTTTTTTCCTTTCGATGCACTTCAAAATTATCACCATCCATCCATTATTTTAATTTCTGAAGCAAATATGCAGTCTTCTGTGTTTTGGGGGGAATTTTGCCTCTATTCTGCCTATAAAGCCCTTAAACATATCCAAACATCTCCATTAAGGTTTTTTATACATGATGTAAGTACATTACTGTATGGAATGAAGTAACAGGCACATTCATAATAACATTTAATATTTATTCATTCTGATCATTTCAAGCATACGCAGCTCAATAATTGAAAAAAAACGCCTCATGACTTTTTTTCTTATAAATGACATCACTGATTACTACTCACTGCAGACTTTATGAGAGCCAACAAACATAATAAAACATCACTTACTGTACAAGGTCTGCTGCCATTAGGATGCCGACTGCTAGGAAGTTCATATACTCCCATTGAGATGAAGAATGACTCGTAACCCTCGTGAAGAAAAGGGAGGTGGAAACAAGCGTCTTTTCCTGTCCTTCTCGCCATTCCCGAGTGTAATTTGGCTGTCAAAGTGTACCAGCTTTTCAGAATATGTCTTTGTCCTTCTACTATCCAGTTGAGAGGGGTTATTTATGATCTCCAATAAAGTTTGACGAGCAAGGAAACGAGGAAACCGCTGATCAGTCGACCGTGTCAACATTGTCACACAAGCCAGTGATCACGGCGTCACTATGAATAGTTTGTCTGTGTTATCGCTTTTAATAACAATATCAATAATACTTGGTGAATATTCATGTCACAAAATTTAAACGGAGTATTGTTGGCGGTTTTTGGATGTTTTTTGGGGGGTTTTATGGGCGGAACAGGGGACCTCCCATTGACTTTTATTTATGTTTATTTACGAGTTAGAACGTAATAAAAAAATAATACATCCCTCCCCTTGTCTTTCATAATGATTTTGAACAATAGGTAAAATTCCCCCCAAAAATGCAGTTCCCCTTTAAGCTCGCACAACGGTTAATACAGTATATTATTAATTATTTACGGCTAGTGGTGTTGTAGTTGTAAAGCATAGTGTGCTTCAAAGCGAGTACTCACTGCTTCCTGCAAACAGACGAGTTTGAGCTCTTCCACGCGTGTGTTAAGCAGAGCCTCCAGGGCCTGCTTCCTCTCTTGCAGAGCTGTCGCCCGCTCAGCCTGCAGCTTGCTGTCCTGGCACCCTTGGACATCTACACAACACATTAAACACAAGAAATCTTGACAAATACATTACTTATTAAAAATAGGAGGTATTGTGTTGGGGACAGAGGGGGTTAATTTTTACACTTTCACAGTAGTTGTCTCTAAAGTGTGTATTTGTGGCGTCTGCACTTGGTCACACAGACTCACAATGCTCTGATAAGATAGTCAGACAGCTGTGGTGTCAGTATGTGAACAAAAGGCTTTCACACATGCAGCTGTTGTTCCAGTTGGCAGTTCCCTTGAGAGAAACACTCATGTTTTCATTCGGTTTGACTGCGAGTGAAAACACACGGGGGAAATTCCTCCAGGCCATTCCGGGCTAGTCCGGGCATGAAAGAGTGGGCCTTTACACCGTGTCTGTGAGGTAGTCAAGTGTCTACTCACCTGGAGCTCCTACCAAACCCATGGATGTGATCAGATGGCCTTTGACCTCCATGAGATGTAATTCTTAGGACAACACGATTCACGCTCCCTGCCACGTTCTCAGCCTGATGAACAGAAAATGTGTTTACCTTCAAAATGAGCTGAAAACCCACATGCAGATTGTTGTTTTTTTTTTGCATACAGACCTTGTTGTATCAGCCATGTGTTAGCGTGAGGCGTTTAGTCAGCAGATCAGCAGTGGATGACTGTGTGTCTCCTCATCCAGACGTGGCCTCAGGACACCGAAGGAGCTGACTACCCAATCCTTCAAAAGACAATGAATAGGGTGTATTGCTAAATATTAAGGTAATAAAATATGCATATATTAGGAACTAGTGGTGCACAATAGACCTGACTAATTATGACATCACGTCAATACATTTGATAACATTTAAAAGCAGGGATGGGTACCGAATTTGTTACTTTTATAAGCCGTGACCAAATTCCATCGGCACAAGCAGGATACTGATTTATGTAATATCAAAGTATACCATATTTTGATCCATCTGCTGCACGGGACGTCATGTGCAATTGCAGACTCAAACACTTGGCAGGGAAATAAGCACTCGAGCAAAACTCATAGCAGACACAGCCAAACTGCCTCCAGATAATGTTATGCCAACAAAGCAAGTATGCCTGATATAACGCTCGGACCACAGTACTTTCCTCCAGAAGGTCTTATCTTTGTCCATGTGATGTCAGATGAAACAAACATTTAGCTGTTTGGCCACAATAGCCAGCAATATGTTTGGAGAAGACAAGGTGAGGCCTTTAATCCCAGGAACACCACACCTACCGTCAAGCAAGGTGGTGGTAGTATCATGCTCTGGGCCTGTTTTGCTGCCAGTGGAACTGGTGCTTTACAGTGAGTAAACGGGACAATGAAAAAGGAGGATTACCTCCTAATTCTTCAGGACAACCTAAAATCATCAGCCTGGAGATTGGGTCTTGGGCGCAGTTGGGTGTTCCAACAGGACAATGACCCCAAACACACGTCAGAAGTGGTAAAGGAATGGCTAAATCAGGCTAGAATTAAGGTTTTGGAATGGCCTTCCCAAAGTCCTCCCTTAATCAATCAATCAATCAATCAATGTTTACTTATATAGCCCTTAAAGGCGTGGACAATGCTGATGAAACAAGTCCATGTCAGAAAACCAACACATTTAGCTGAACTGCACCAATTTTGTCAAGAGAAATGAATTCACCATGAATTGATTAACGTGAACCCTGACTTAAACAAGTTGAAAATGTTATTCAGGTGTTACCACTTAGTGGTCAATTGTACGGAATATGTACTGTACTGTGCAATCTACTAATAAAAGTTTCAATCAATCAATCAAAAGGAGTGGTCAAAAATTCTTTGTGGATGGCTACCAAAAGTGCATTATTGCAGTCAAACTTGCCAAGGGACATGTAACCAAATATTAACATTGCTGTATGTATAATTTTGACCCAGCAGATTTGGTCACATTTCCAGTAGACCCATAATAAATTAATAAAATAACCAAAATTCATGAATGTTTTTAGTCACAAACAATTAGGGGCCCCAATCACTCTATCACACACAAAAAAAAGAGTTGTAGAAATTATTTGGAAATTTAAGACAGCCATGACATTATGTTCTTTAGGGGACGGCGTGGTGCGGTTGGGAGAGTGGCCGTGCCAGCAATCTGAGGGTTCCTGGTTCAATCCCCACCTTCTACCAACCTCGTCACATCTGTTGTGTCCTTGAGCAAGACACTTCACCCTTGCTCCTGATGGTTCGTGGATAGGGCCTTGCATGGCAGCTCCCGCCATCAGTGTGTGAGTGTGTGTGTGAATGGGTAAATGTGGAAATAGTGTCAAAGCGCTTTGAGTACCTTGAAGGTAGAAAAGCGCTATACAAGTAAAACCCATTTACCATTCTTTACAAGTGTATGTAAACTTTTGACCACGACTGTACATACTACTGATTAGCATTAGCGATTGTACATAGTTATTTTAACACTTCCAAATATGGTAATGAAAACTACAACAAAGATTGGTACCGTCTGAGTCCCGGTACCAATTCCCAGGTACCGGTTATAGGTACAAATCCATTAAGTTAAAGTTAAATAAATGAAAAAAAAGCTACTATAACCGGTTTAAAAAACAAAAAAAACCGCACCAATGAGGCAAGTTTGTCCTGTACTGTAGGTGGGTAACAGCAAGGGAATCAAGCGCTCCTTTTCTCCTACATGCCATGCCGTAAGCCTGTCATAAACTTTCCCCGAGCTCATTGTAAACAAACATGGCATCAATAGTGGGAGACTTCTTCACTGTTTCAAATGAAGACTTCTTGCGTGCTATTTGCGCCAAATGTTCTGCATACATTCGAATATGAGTAAAACAACATCGTGCTTCAACACATCAAACCGTTATCAGCCACCTGAAATGCTAGCATGCTAGTGTTTTAAAAGCCGGCGGCAGAAGAAGCTGGTCTAAAGTCACCAACAAAGAAAAGCCAGGCGGCTTGTGTCTATCGCCATGGCGTTTGTAAAGTGCAGAACGTTTGCCAGAGACGACCCAAGAGCAAAAGCAATCTGGGAATTTATCATGAAACAAAAGATGGGACTGGATGACCGCTGAAGATACTGGCTCTTGTCAGGACAAATCTTTAGGTACAGTTTGTTTGAGTCTTTCTTAACGCCAAGTGTGCACAAACTTCAGTTTTTCTAAATAAAAAATAACACATATAAAAGAGTTTTCAGTTATTGGTATTGGTCTTGAGAAACAGGAAGTTATTGGTATTGGCTTGAAAAAATAGCTTGCTTTTAGCTACACCACGGCAAACTGCAAAAACTGCAATTTATTGTAAATGTAATAACACTTATGCAGTCCTGGGCAATTATTTTGACTCAGGGGGCGAAATTAAGAGGAAAAAAAATGTGTCTGGGGGCCGGTATATCTATCTATATATACACACATATATATATATATATATATATACATACATACGTACATACATATATGTATAAACTGTGAAAATCTGCAGTACAGTATGTGTGCTTGGGTCCTATTTTCAGGAACACAAATACAAAACCTCACAATAATGTCTAATTGAAAGCTAAAAACATTATGACAGACCGCCTTAAAAAGCGGGATGGAATCTTTAATTTTTCTACTGAATGAGACACCCAGAATGTACATGAAAATAAAGAAAGTGGGATTTACAATATTAACTATGAATGATAAAACACTGAATATTGACAACGTAAGAACGTCACACCCCCTTTCGATCGTCATATTTTACAATCAAGCAAAATGAAACAAAAATGCAACAAACACACTGAAAAATGAACGCAATGGGTAAAAAAAAAACCCCACCTACAATCTGATATATTACTAAGATTTAGAACTTTGTTGGAAAAATGTCCTTCCATGTCTGTCCCTGACATACACATTTCAGGCTGGTCGCTCTGGAAACACTCTGTGGAAACGCTCCCCACCCACACTGCTTGGTGCCTCGTCTGAGCTGCTGTGACTTAGATTACCATAGTAACTAGTAAATCATGCAAAAGCGCAGATTCCAACCATTGAAATACTTTATATAGTTCAAGTGTCACGGTCATTTGAAAACAACACTGCACATCATAATGGCAGCCATCTTAAAGATCCCAAAAAATTATTTGGGAATGTCTGGCGGACCACATTGAAAGGCTTAAAGGGGAACATTATCACCAGACCTATGCAAGCGTCAATATATACCTTGATGTTGCAGAAAAAAGACCTTGTATTTTTTTAACCGATTTCCGAACTCTAAATGGGTGAATTTTGGCAAATTAAACGCCTTTCTGTTTATAGGTCTTTTAGCGATGACGTCAGAACGTGACGTCACCGAGGTAACACACCCGCCATTTTCATTTTCACATTACAAACACCGGGTCTCAGCTCTGTTATTTTCCGTTTTTTCGACTATTTTTTGGAACCTTGGAGACATCATGCCTCGACGGTGTGTTGTCGGAGGGTGTAACAACACTAACAGGGAGGGATTCAAGTTGCACCACTGGCAAGAAATCTGCCGCCAGACCCCCATTGAATGTACCAGAGTGTCTTCACATTTGACCGGCGATGCTAAGACAGACATGACACAGAGATGTCTGGATAACCTGCAGATGCATTTGCAACGATTAAGTCAACGAAATCACAAAGGTGAGTTTTGTTGATGTTGTTGACTTATGTGCTAATCAGACATATTTGGTCACGGCATGACTGCCAGCTAATCAATGCTAACATGCTATGCTAATCGATGCTAACATGCTATTTACACTAGCTGTATGTACATTTGAAACTAGATACCCACATTTAATGCGAAACAAACACTTACCAATCGACGGATTTAAGTTGCTCCAGTGTCACAAGATGCGAAAGTCCTGATTGTTTGGTCTGCACATTTTACCGGCGATGCTAATAAGGCAGCCATGCTATGGGCCACTTCATTAGGTACACCCATGCTATGGCCGAATAGCGTCAATAGCTATTCGCTCAATAGCTTCAATTTCTTCTTCAATTTCGTTTTCGCTATCTGCCTCCATACTCCGACCATCTGTTTCAATACATGTGCAATCTGTTGAATCGCTTAAGCCACTGATATCCGAGTCTGAAT
>NC_084626.1:29226347-29246347 GCF_033978795.1 Nerophis ophidion
TTATTCTTTTGGACGGTTGCTAGGCAGCTCAATAAAGGGGCCAAAAGGTTGGCAAAAAGAATGGCTTAGTCTAGAAAACAAAACGTTTGCTTCAAAAACTGGTGCAACCTTTTTACCCTTTGGCCCTAAAATAACAACACATTATTCACACCTTCCTACCTCACATGTGTCAAGAAAACCATTTGGGTGGGAGTTTAGGTATAATTGAGGATTTTTTTTTTCATATCAGTCCCAAATGTATTTCCCTATATACTATGTTTATATGTTAATATAACTTTAATTTTAGTTAACGTCGACAATCAATTTTCCCCTAATGAAAATAAGACGATAACAAATCAAAACAAAATGCCCGTTGATTAAGTCTAGGGGTGTCATTCTCCTTTTAGTTCAGGGGCTGCATGGAGGAAAATATGTGCACACGCGGGTCGTACTATTAAAATCATGGCATTAAAACTAAAAAAAGACTGTTTTCTTTGTCTTACTTTGACCCAAAATAGAACAAAAACATTGAGAAAAGATTACAATAAAAATATAGAAAAAAATACTGGCAGCGGTAAAGTTTAGATCCATGAAGGAAAGAAAAAAGTTAATGCATGTTTATAACTGAATAAATTAACATATGCATAAACATTTGTTTAATTTTGTATTATTTTTTTTAATGAATTAAGTAACATTTATGACAACCTTTTCTAAAACACAGTATAGAATGTGAGATATAACAGGATGATGCATACATGTATTATTTGTTTTCAAAACGGTTACAAAAAAGTGGGACCCAAAAAAATTTACTGTGGGACCCCAATTTTATGACTTGATGGGATCCCGGAGACCCCATTTTGAAAATTTCTAGCGCCAATACTGATGGAGAATTGGTGCATGCAAAACAGCAGCAGGCGGCTGTAGCCTGCGGGCCGGTTCTAATACTATTCAAATGTCATCCCAGGAGCCATAGATTATTCATTCGCAGGCCTTGACACGTAGATAACAAAATTAACTAACATTTTAGTCGACGAATACAAACAAAACTAAAATGTTAACAGAAAAGAAATACAATCATATTTAATTTTGCATGTAGACGTGTGGTACAATTGGGAATGTGTCCAATCACTGCTCTTTAACAGTGCACATAATAAAGAGGGGCCGCAGTTAGTTACGAAGGAGGGCCAATCTGATGTTTTTCCTTGCGAGATGATGATGAAGGATTTCTCACAGCGAAAACAATGAGTGGATTTAACATGTTCCACATTGTAATATGTGTACTACACATATTTGGATCGGATCGGCCGCCGATATTTGCCCAAAAATGCGTAGCGGCAAGGCATGGGAAAATGCCGATCCAGATCCAGTTTTTTTTTTTTAAATCTGGTGCGTATTTTCCAACGCAATGATTTGAATACATTCCACTTTTCTGCTGCTCCCTACGTGCCATTCCGCATTTTACAGCACACCTTCAACACGTCCAAAGGTCTGTGTTCTAACTGTTAAGACGGCCGTGTGAATTAAAAGCTACGGTAAAAATGTCAGATGTGTGGGATTATTTTACCCTACAGAACAAAAAAAATGAAGAGGCGGAGTGCAAAACATGCCACAATAAAGTCAAGCGTGGTGGTAAAGTTGTAAGACATTTTAATGACTCTTGCGAGTGAGAGGCTTTTTAGCACTCATAGATGAACACAGGAGCAGGCTGACACCTGAGCATCTTGAAGTGCTCGTCTTTGTTAGAAAGAATTTTCCTAACTATTTTCCTAGGACTTCAAATGTTTGGCCCACCCTGACTGGGGCAAACATTTGAAAGGAGTGTGTAGCTAGTTTTTTTTAAGTTTACACTTGTTCAAGAGCAAGTATTGATGCTGAGTTATAGACATTTTATCCCACTCAGGTTGTTTGTGTGTTTTGCTTTTTTTTAATAATGTTTACAGCATTATTTGCACTTTATACTGTTCACTTTTTTTACTGTTTAATGATGCCATTTCTGTTTGTCATGTATAATTTTTTTAATTTTGTGTTTATCCTTGAATACCAACTATTGTGTATTATTCAAACTCACCTAATTCAGCTGGCTACTTGTTATCAAGAGTACTAAAACCCTTTTTAACATGAATCTGACAACTAAGTAGGCTAAATAACTTTAAACTTTAATACATGCTCGGATAGGCCAGTATCGGTATCGGATCGGAAGTGCAAAAACAATATCAGTATGGGATCGGAAGTGCAAAAACCTGGATCGGGACATCCCTAGTGTGTACATCTGAAGGAAAGTGAGGAGGACACATTTTATTTTTGACGCTATATCAGTGGTCCCCAACCTTTTTGTAGCTGCAGACCGGTCAACGCTTGATAATTGGGGGTTTTTCTCATGAAAAACGGAGGTTTTTGTCATGAAAAGGGGAGGGTTTTTGGGTTGGTGCACTAATTGTAAGTGAATCTTGTGTTTTTTATGTTGATTTAATATAAAATAAAAAAATTTAAAAAATAAAAAAATTATAAAAAATTCTTCTGCGGCCCGGTACCAATCAAGCCCGGTGGTTGGGGACCACTGCGCTATATGATGCCATCAGCAGGCGTCGTTGTGACATATATACAACTGTAAGTTAAAGCGATGTGTAGTTGCTGCTTCCGGTTATCCGGGCTTTATAAACAAATTCTAATGAAGGCATGCATGGTAACTCTGTTCCACAACACATACATACCTGCTTTACCAGAGACGTAGCATAGAAAATGGGAAAAGTGAATGATATTTATTGGCATTGACCATTGTATGCATCGTACATTATTACTGACCATAAGATCATGCTACTTTTGTGTTAAACAAACGCTTTGCGGGTATTCTAAATAAAGCTTCTTTCAAATCAACTTTTAATCAAATTTACTGTAATTTTTGCTGACTAAAATGTTGTGTAATTTTGTTGACTAAAACCAGGCAAAAACTAAATCAATTTGTATGACTAAAATTAGACTAAAATTGAAATACAGTACAATTTCATCAAAAGACTGACTAAAACTAAATTAAAAACTGCTGTCGAAACTAACACTTAAGTTGTTTTAATGGAAATATTGATAACTAGCTGTAAGCATGGTTATCAGTGTATTAGTTTTGTTTTTCGTTTTTTTTTTAAAAGCACAAAGCTAATTTTAAATAAAGTTTTTTTTACTGTCTTGTTTTAATGCTTTTATGCTGATTTTACTTTGTAGCGCTTTGATATTTTGTTATTCAAATGTAAAGTGTGATACAAATAAAATCTATTATTATTATCATTGTACGTGACTTCATTATAAAACCAATTGTTAATCAGTCATGCCTTGTATTTTCTGCAAAGGCTTCGATATAATGTTACATTTTTTTTTTTTTTGTAAAAACAGTCATGTGTACACAAAGATATCACATAATTTAACTTTTTGAAGGCTTTAAATAAATATTAAAAACACATGATAGTATAAAAAACTGCAAACAGCTAACTTGTCTCTTGTTAAAGCTAAAATAATAATTTACAAAGTGTATTTATTTGTGAAATAAAAAAATTGATTTGTAGTTACCCCCCGCGACCCCAAAGGGAATAAGCGGTAGAAAATGGATGGATTTGTAGTTACCTGTTTTGCCTGTCATAAACAGATTAGAATTGGGCTGTCTGTGTAACTCTGCTTGTTTACACACCCAATACATACTTGGTCTGCCAGAGAATAAGAAGATGAAGCAAGAGGTAACAGTGTTGCCAATAGGCATGGAACGATAAACGGTATTGATGATAATCGTGGTAAAACTTCCAACAGTTACAATTACCGTTTTATATTAAAATGATGGAAAAAACGTGATTGATAACTGTACTTTGATAAACACACATACTGAGTGTGGCGCCAACTTTCTAACTTAAATACTAACATGAAAACAAGAGACATTAACGTCTTACCCCGTTAGGAAACGAAATTCCCCAATCCAAACACATTACTGTCTGAGCAACTAAAATATAAAATGTTGACATTGAACCTCCAAGTTGTGCTCTCTTAAAACAAGAGTGTTCATTCTATAATGAAAGGAATACGAGACAGAGGTTTTTTACGGTACGTTCAAGGATTGAACATACCATGGCTGCCAAAAAAAATAAATTATAATTAGACATTTTATTTTCATTTAAATACATGTTAAAGTGCTACAGTACAAACAATATCTGAAACAGATATTGTTAACTATTAAAACAGATAAAATACAAATATTAGGAGAAGCATAAGAAGCCCAAAACATGGAAAATAGTTGATTTTCTAACTGTGTGTCTATTTTTTTGCAACTTGTCCAGGCTGTACCCCGCCCTCCGCCCGACTGTAGCTGAGATAGGCACCAGCGCCCCCCGCAACGCCAAAGGGTTAAAATAAGCGGTAGAAAATGGACGGATGGATTTCAGTTTTGAGCACATTCAACAATACCGCGATAATAATGATAACAGTGATATGGAATTTTCTTAAAGTTGCATCCTGAGTTGCAAACTTACAGTAATCAGATCGTTGTAGATACAAGGTGTGCATGATAAAGTAATATGGGGAATTATGACATCACAGATAAATTCAAAGATTCTAGGAACTTCTATTCTCATACCAGCACACAAGACATGGGATATTACGAAATGTAGTGTAATAGTAAATCAAATAACATTAAAAAACAACTCCAACGAGGCGAGATGATTTGTACTTTGCTGTAGGTGGGTTGGGGTGAGGAAATCAACCGCTCCTTCTCTACTAGGTGCCTTGCTGTAACTACATCGTAAACTTACCCTGGGCTCATTGTAAACAAATCTGGTGAGGATAATGTGGGGACTACTTCACCGTTTGCGCCAATTATTTTGGCAAACAATCCGAAAGGAAGGGAAAAAAAACTTAAAACATATCAAACCTTATCAGTCACATGAAACACCAAAAAAGGGACTTGTGGTAACTAAAACGTATAGAGAGTCTTAAAAGAAGTCTCAGGATATTTAACTGGAAAATGTATTAAGAGTGGTGACAAAAATAGTTTTCAATTTAAATTGCAATTCTTATTTACTCTGATTCTCTATCGATTTGTAATTTTCAAACATGTATTTTTAAAAATATGTTTTTGGCCATCTCCGTGCTTATTCACTGCACGTACTAATGATAAGTCACCCGTTAAAAAGAGTTTAGTGACCTGTTTTGATAAGTTTTTTTTAATTGTTATGCCAAATAATATATTGCAAGAATTGGTTTGGAACTTTGACTTAAACTTCCTTTTATTGTCATTCAAATTTGAACTTTACAGTACAGATAAGAACGGAATTGCGTTGCATTAGCTAATTGTAGTGCATGATAAAAGAGCAATAAGGTGCAGAGTGTTTGCATTTAAAAAAGAAGGTGCAGATATAAATATATTTACTTTACAGATACCGTATTTTTCGGAGTATAAGTCGCTCCGGAATATAAGTCCCACCTGCCCAAAATGCATAATAACGAAGGAAAAAAACATATACAAGTCGCAGTGGAGTATAAGTCGCATTTTTGGGGGAATTTTATTTGATAAAACCCAACACCAAGAATACACATTTGAAAGGCAATTTAAAATAAATAAAGAATAGTAAACAACAGCCTGAATGAGTGTACGTTATATGACACATAAATAACCAACTGAAAAGGTGCCTGGTATGTTAACATAACATATTATGGTAAGAGTCATTCAAATAACTATAACATATAGAACATGCTATACGTTTACCAAACAATATGTCACTCCTAATCGATAAATCCCATGAAATCTTATACGTCTAGTCTCTTACGTGAATGAGCTAAATAATATTATTTGATATTTTACAGTAATGTGTTAATAATTTTACACATAAGTCGCTCATGAGTATAAGTCGCACCCTCGGCCAGAATATGAAAAAAACTGCGACTTGTAGTCCGAAAAATACGGTAAATATATTGCATTTTTGCATATGCATCCACGTTTACGGATGTATATCATATTGTCTTTATAGTCCAGCAAGTTAATCTGTTTTTTTTGGGAGGAATTGAGGGGATTATTTTGATGTGTTCAAGAGTCTGAGGGAAAAAGCTGTTACATAACCTGGAGGTTCTGCTACGGAGGCTGCGGAACCTCTTTCCAGAGTCCAGCAGTGAAAACAGTCTTAGGTGGGATTGGTTTCAATCGAGAATAGATTCTGAATCAAATCATCACCCAAGAATCTGAATCTAACCGTAAACGCTTGTAAGATTCTGATCCATAAAAAAAAGGTATACATGTGTATGTTCAAGTTTTAAAAAAAGCAATTTTTCTTCCATTTGGTTGTTTATTAAACTGTAGTAGCATCAGAGAAAATATATACTGCATCTCACAGCACATCACTGTGGTGCATTCAAGGAGGCCGAACAAAATATGAAATCATAACACTTAATGGAAATTGTGGGCTTTCTGACATGAAAGCAAGTATCCCCACCACCACAAATAGACTACTGTCCTATGGGAAACGCTGATTTATGTTACGTACAGTACAGGCCAAAGGTTTGGATACACCTCCTAATTTAATGCATTTTCTTTATTTTCATGACTATTTACATTGTAGATTGTCACTGAAGGCCTCAAAACTATGAATGAACACATGCGGAGTTATATACTTAACAAAAAAAGGTGAAATAACTGAAAACATGTTTTATATTCTAGTTTCTTCAAAATAGCCACCCTTTGCTCTGATTACTGCTTTGCACACTCTTGGCATTCTCTCGATGAGCTTCAAGCACACCTGTGATGTGAAAACCATTTCAGGTGACTACTTCTTGAAGCTCATCGACATACATATTAATGGAGAAAGAATACAAATTTTCAGCCAGGTTAATAATAGATTCAGAGCTTTCCATTATAGCCAACATTGGCAAATTGTGTAAAATAATCGGGTTTAATCTCGCAAATTTTCATGCAATTCGAAATGAAACGTCAACTGAAGCTGCAAAATTATACTTGCATTTGATGATTTTCAGCCACTTCAAATATTGCCTTACCACCTTGTCTCAGGCTGGTCAGAGTTAAAAAAAAAAAAAAAACATTGGATAAAAAAAGCCTATGCACTATCATCACTCTGCCATTCTAAATAAATACAGTATTTTAAACTGGGACCGTCTTCACACATTTGCAAACTTAAAGGGGAACATTATCACAATTTCAGAAGGGTTAAAACCAATAAAAATCAGTTCCCACCGGCTTATTTTATTTTTCGAAGTTTTTTTCAAAATTTTACCCGTCCCGGAATATCTCTAAAAAAAGTTTTAAAGTGCTTGATTGTCGCTGTTTGCCTAAGCCACTGTCCATTTCCCTTTGACGTCACATGGCGATTCCAATACAAACAATGGCGAATAGCACAGCAAGATATAGCGACATTAGCTTGGATTCAGACTCGGATTTCAGCGGCTTAAGCGATTCAACAGATTACGCATGTATTGAAACAGATGGTTGGAGTATGGAGGCAGATAGCAAAAACGAAATTGAAGAAGAAACTGAAGCTATTGAGCGAATAGCTATTGACGCTATTCGGCCATGCATGTCTGTCGTAGCATCGCCGGTAAAATGTGCGGACCAAACGATCAGGACTTTCGCATTGACACTGGATCAACATAAATCCGTCGATTGGTAAGTGTTTGTTTTGCATTAAATGTGGGTGGAAGGAAACGCTGGATGTAAATATAGTTTCAAATGTACATACAGGTAGCCTAAATAGCATGTTAGCATCAATTATTTGGCAGTCATGCCGCGACCAAGTATGTCTGATTAGCACATAAGTCAACATCAACAAAACTCACCTTTGTGATTTCGTTGATTTTATCATTGGGAATGCGTCTGCTTTGAGTGTCGCACGATATCCAGACATTCTTGTCATCTCTGTGCCATCTCTGTCGTAGCATCGCTGGTAAAAACCAAACGAGGGACGTTCGCATCTCTTGACACTGGAGCAACTAAAATCCGTCGACTGGTATTCGTTTGTTTGGCATCAATCCCAGGCCCGGGATCTTTCTGTGTGGAGTTTGCATGTTCTCCCCGTGAATGCGTGGGTTCCCTCCGGGTACTCCGGCTTCCTCCCACTTCCAAAGACATGCACCTGGGGATAGGTTGATTGGCAACACTAAATTGGCCCTAGTGTGTGAATGTGAGTGTGAATGTTGTCTGTCTATCTGTGTTGGCCCTGCGATGAGGTGGCGACTTGTCCAGGGTGTACCCCGCCTTCCGCCCGATTGTAGCTGAGATAGGCGCCAGTGTCCCCCGCGACCCCGAAAGGGAATAAGCGGTAGAAAATGGATGGAAAAATGAAATGGCATTAAATGTGGATGGAGGGAAAGGCTGGATGTAAATATAGCTACAAATGAGGCATAATGCTGCAATATGTACACACAGCTAGCCTAAATAGCATGTTAGCATTGATTAGCATGCCGTGCTAATTGATGCACATTCTACGTAAATCAACTTGAATCGGTCCCTGATCGTGTTGTTACACCCTCCGACAACACACCGACGAGGCATGATGTCTCCAAGGTATCGGAAAATAGTCGAAAAAACGGAAAATAACAGAGCTGATTTGACTCGATGCGTGTGATGTGGTAGGGAAAAATGGCGTTGAGTACCGATGTGACGTCACGTTCTGACGTCGTCGCTCAGAGAGGGATAAACAGAAAGGCGTTTAATTCGCCAAAATTCACCCATTTAGAGTTCGGAAATCGGTTAAAAAAATATATGGTCTTTTTTCTGCAACATCAAGGTATATATTGACGCTTACATAGGTTTGGTGATAATGTTCCCCTTTAAAACTGACCTATAAAGTACTGCATGAATTGGCTCCAGATCCTCTGGCAGAGTTCATCAGCCAAAGAAACAGCCGTGAGCGTGTCACTCGAGGCTCTGTCAGAGGTGACTGTTATATTCCTCTGCGCAGGAGCACTTTCAGTAAGTCGGCCTGGTCAGTAAGGACTGCAAATGTGTGGAACTCAGTACCTGAAAATGTTAAACTGGTCACAACTTACAAGGCCTTCACAAAAAAAATGAAAATGTGGCTTAGCAACGCCTAAACCTGCCAGCACTAAAATAAGAGCCTGTTTTGCTGCTGAGATTAATGTTATGTTGTCATGTTGTATTTTATTTTTCATCATATTGTACATGTATTGTGTGCTTTTTTTTCTCTCTCTCTCTTTCTTTTCTTTTTCTTTTGGGGCGGCATAGCTCGGTTTCTTTTAAATTGTAATATTACTGCCAGGGAACTACAGATGAAAACCAGCCTTCTGGCTGATACTGGCTTTTTTAACCGGCGGGACGGCGTGGGGGAGTGGCCGTGCGCAACCCGAGGGTCCCTGGTTCAAATCCCACCTAGTACCAACCTCGTCACGTCCCTTGTGTCCTGAGCAAGACACTTCACCCTTGCTCCTGATGGGTGCTGGTTGGCAGCTCCCTCCATCAGTGTGTGAATGTGTGTGTGAATGGGTAAATGTGGAAGTAGTGTCGAAGCGCTTTGAGTACCTTGAAGGTAGAAAAGCGCTATACAAGTACAACCCATTTATCATTTAACCATGTGTAGTCATGAGTTTTTATGATATTGCATTGTCCCCTTCGAAATAAACTTATCTAATTTAATCGAGAGAATCCCAAGAGTGCTCAAAACAGTAATCAGAGAAAAGGGTGGCTATTTTGAAGAAACTAGAAAATAAAACATGTTTTCAGTTATTTCACCTTTTTTTTTTATTACTGGTAAGTATAGAACTCCACATGTGTTCATTCATACAGTTTTTGCGTTCAGTGACAATCTACAATGTAAATAGTCATGAAAATAAAGAAAACCCATTGAATGAGGTGTGTCCAAACTTTTGGTCTGTACTGTATGTATTTATTTTTTAGACTTAGACACATTTTATTGATCCACAATGGAAATTGTTCCACACAGTAGCTCAGTTTTAAGGATGGAAAGTATAATGCAGGTTTGAAATAGACTAAAAATCTACCACGGTGGCTGCGGGGTTAGTGCATCTGCCTCACAATACGAAGGTCCTGCAGTCCTGGGTTCAAATCCAGGCTCGGGATCTTTCTGTGTGGAGTTTGCATGTTCTCCCCGTGAATGCGTGGGTTCCCTACGGGTACTCCGGCTTCCTCCCACTTCCAAAGACATGCACCTGGGGATAGGTTGATTGGCAACACTAAATTGGCCCTAGTGTGTGAATGTGAGTGTGAATGTTGTCTGTCCATCTGTGTTGGCCCTGTGATGAGGTGGCAACTTGTCCAGGGTGTACCTCGCCTTCCGCCCGATTGTAGCTGAAATAGGCGCCAGCGCCCCCCGCGACCCCGAAAGGGAATAAGCGCTAGAAAATGGATGGATGGATGGATAAAAATCTACCATAGTTTTTCTTAAAGCCAGAAAATGAAATGACTGCAGTTTTTTTTGTCATGTCTGTTGTGTGTTAGGGCTGGGCGTATCAATACCAAGTATCGATAGTATCGATACTTGGTGAGTATTGGTATCGTATCGATACTGGCGTGATGGTATCGATACTTCACTGAATTAAGCGAATCACTCCGATTTAAAAAAAAATGTGAGCGCAGCGCTCCTCACCACTCCACCCTCCTCCCTAGTGATGGGCGCGAACGAGATTGAAAAACCATTTAAAAATTCATCTTCAACCCAGAATAAAATAAAATAAATACAATTAACATGACGCTTGGTGCGTTAGCGCACACACATCAGTATAATTCGCTCCGAGGTTCACTTGGACACGCACACACACGCCAGTGCGACTTAATGTCTTGGTTGTAAACTGTAAAGTATTTTATTGCACTAAAATAACGATAAGAATTTCTCAGTTCTTTTGTTTTGTGTTCATTTTTACAACTGTTTAATAACTAGTGTTTTCTTTTTTACTTAAGTTCTTGTGTGTTGTGAGGCGACTAGCCACGTTCAGTATTTGTTTTCACCTTATTTGCACTACTTACTTTAGTGTAATTGATATTATTACTTTTTTATTTGAATTTCTCAGTTCTTTTGTTTTGTGTTCATGTTTACAACTTTGTTCAATAACTAGAGTTTTGTTAATTACCTTAAGTGTTTGTGTGTTTTGAGGCGACAAGCCAGGTTCAGTAGTGGTTTGCACCTTATTTGTATTACTTTATTGCTATTGATATTACTTTTGTAATAAATATTTTATTTTTGGACCTAAATCTTTGTCTTGTGTTGTATTATTAACATAATCAATTATTAAACTGCAAAAGTACAAATTTGTTTTTCAAAAGTATCGATACCCCGAAGTCCCTCCCCCATCAGATGACGACACTTCCGGTATCGGTATCGGCAATACTGGCCGGTATCGGATCGGATCGGTATCGATACCCAAATTTGCGATATTGCACACTCCTATAGTGTGTCTAAACTTTTGGCCTGCACTATACATGTTTCGATGTTTAAGGTTGCGAGCATAGCCGCTCAACATTGAACCAGCCAGAGTGCAAAGAAACAACATTTGTCCTTGTCAAACAAATAGCTGTTAAAACAGAAAATGGGTTGTAATGACCGGAACACACCTTGTGAAGTGACTCTCTCTAATCGCAATGGGATGTCACCTTAAGGAGGTAAGTAGCGCCGACAAAAAGCCAAGCACGCATTATATGAGCCCCAAAGGTGACTGAGGAGCTATAAAAGCCTCCAGTTAGGGTTGCACCGTGCCAAATGTGCACGCCAAACTGGTGAAGACGTCTGTTGTCCTATAAACAGGAACCGTAACCGCTTGAGTCCTACCAACGCACCTAAGGATGAAGAGTGCAAGTCTTGCCCAAATTGCCGGAACATCTGGCGTGCAGATGTCTAGGAGATACAGGTATAACACCGTGGACGGCATCACATTCCACAGAGGAGCCTGCGGGATAGCCGGCAGGACAATGAGGGATCAGATAAAGTGGAAGACACATCAAAGGGAGGATGGAGGGAGAGATATGAACGCGAGGAGATTATGGAACACATGTTTTGTTTTTGCATGGATGGGGGACGAGGGATAGGAGGCGGCATAGACGCCAGCATGGGGGCCACGTTGGTTAAAACATGAGCTGTGCGGTCGGCGCGAGTGAGCTTCCTCTGTGCAGCTCGCATCACACGAATGCAAATCAACAAGGGGTTTAATATTCAAGTCTGTCGGGCCCAACGCCGAGAGTTCTGTAACGCGGGTTCAAATCCTACAACGTTCGCACAGCGAGATGCCCTGCTCGCTTTTCACCATTTTAGATAGCAACATTCAAAGGGGAAGAAGCCCAGGCGCAATTTTATTCGTGTCGCACCATGATTGCGACGCTTTTAAAAAGAAAGGGTCTCTGCCGTCATCTTTGATAAGGCCCCCGGGGCTCAAAAGGAATTGTTAGTGGCATGGTGTAAGATACAGTCACAGATGGTCTATTGCAGCGCCTGCCAACACTAACTGAGCCAAGGCACATACGACTTATTCTTGCCTCCCATATTCTCATTCATGCAGGTCATTGTATTCTCAAGGCATTAAATCCTCGCAACTGGACTGTTCAGGTAGAAATTATTTTAACAATCAAAAGCGTGAACAGTGCATTTGCAATCAATTTAATGCCACGGTTGGTAGAGAGTCCGTGCCAGCAACTTGAAAGTTCCGGATTCGATCCGCGCTTCAGCAATCCTAGTCACTGCCATTGTGTCCTTGGGCAAGACACTTTACCCACCTGCTCCCAGTGCCACCCACACTGGTTTTGTCACGCCTATGGTTCATGTTTTGTTTTGGTCATGCTATGTTTAGTTTTTTGGACATTTAGTTCTGTTTTGCATTTCCTTGTTTGTCTTACCATGCCAACTGATTTAGTTTTCTGTCATGTCTGATCATGACTTTTGTATGGCCATATTACCCTGAGCATCCCCAATCTCATCTGTTCTCAAAGCTAAGCAGTGTCTGGCCTGGTTAGTACTTGGATGGGAGACTGCCTAGGAATACCAGGTGCTTTTGACCTTTGGACTCTAAGTTCCTTTTTTTCCACTCCCTGTTTTGTTACCATGACGACCAATCAGTTCACCTGTCTTGTCTCACACCTGTTTTCACTTATCATGTTCATTATTTAAGCCACAGTTACCAGGTAGTCAGTCTCTCAACATCACCTCATTCATGCCCTCGATTATCTGCTTCATGCCTTGCAATGCTGTCCATTTTGTCCACGTAAGTTTTTGTTATTAATGCCACTGCGCAAGTGTTTTTGTTTCATGTTTGTAGTTTATATATAGCCTTTGTGCTAGTCTTTTGTTTCATAGCCCAGTTTTTTATACCGCCATTGTGCGCGCTTTTTGTTGGTTCCTGTTTTTAGTTTTAGTGTTAAAATAAAGATGTCTTTACCTTCACGCCGTTTCCACTCCATTCGCTTTGCACCTCGGGAAAACTAACCAAGACCAAGTCCAAGCCTGACAGGTTTAAATTTAACGTAAATTTTGGGTTTCACTATGTAAAAGCGTTTTGAGTCAGTACAGAAAAGCGTGATATAAATATAATTCACTTCACTTCTACGCTGTTTGAATGACAACAGGTGGAAAATGTTAATTATCGGGATGTCTCCATCAACACTTTTCAGTCTCGATTTCGATGTGCTTTTTTGATATTTTGAGAAAAGTAGTGATATTGCGGATCGATGCAGAAATATCGATACCAGATCTTTAGGCTGTAATAGGCACTCTCAAATCAAAATATCAATACTTTAGTTCGGGGGAAGGAGATCTAAAAAGTATACTAAAAAGTCAAGCGTGGGAAGAGGTTGTTCAAATGAATAATGCTTACAAAGTACAAAGAAGAAGAATTATGAGAAATACTTTCAATCTTTTTGAAAATGGGATATTCTTCATCTCAGTATGTTTTATAGTGACTGACTTAATTATCCATTACAATAACTGCTGTATTAATCATTCATTGAAGACAGCAAGGCTTCACGGTGGCAGAGGGGTTAGTGCGTCTGCCTCACAATACGAAGTTCCTGCAGTCCTGGGTTCAAATCCAGGCTCGGGATCTTTCTGTGTGGAGTTTGCATGTTCTCCCCGTGACTGCGTGGGTTCCCTCCGGGTACTCCGGCTTCCTCCCATACCAAAGACATGCACCTGGGGATAGGTTGATTGGCAACACTAAATTGGCCCTAGTGTGTGAATGTGAGTGTGAATGTTGTCTATCTGTGTTGGCCCTGCGATGAGGTGGCGACTTGTCCAGGGTGTACCCTGCCTTCCGCCCGATTGTAGCTGAGATAGGCGCCAGCGCCCCCCGCGACCCCGAAAGGGAATAAGCGGTAGAAAATGGATGGATGGATGAAGACAGCAAATGAATGTTTGTATTTAGTAAACCCTCTGAAGTGGGAAAAGGGTAGAATTAAATAAGCTTTGCTTCTTCCTACTCCTTTTCGGACATGATGTAAAGAGAAATACGATATGAAATTGTGTGATGTATTATAGTGTAAGTGTGTGCTTGTTATAAATACACTAAAAAAAGAAAGAAGAAGAAATGAGGCCATTTTTTTTTTTTTTTTTTTTATCTTATAAACAGATATATAGATGTAAAGACAACTTTGTGGTATAGGTGACTAAGTATATTATTAGTAGTAGTTTTAAAATTTAAACTTTTTCTCATTGCATTTCATAATTTTCGCCCTTGTTTTACATTTTTACTGTTGTTGTTGTTTGCCTTGTATCATAATAGTAGCTCTGATTAATTATTTAAATTTTGTCAATATTTTCACTTATTTCCTTTGTTATGGTTTGAAACACCATGTTTGTGTACTTTGTATGATTTTGTCCTCCGTTTTTTCTGTTGTATGAGCTTGGCTTTAGTGCTATTCACGCCAATACCTCCATATACTTCCATCCATTTCCTGCCGCTTATTCCCGTTCGGGGTCGCGGGGGGCACTGGCGCCTATCTCAGCTACAATCGGGCGGAAGGCGGGGTACACCCTGGACAAGTCGCCAGCTCATCGCAGGGCCAACACAGATAGACAGACAACATTCACACTCACATTCACACACTAGGGCCAGTTTACCTATCCCCAGGTGCATGTCTTTGGAAGTGGGAGGAAGCCGGAGTACCCGGAGGGAACCCAGGCACGCATTCACGGGGAGAACATGCAAACTCCACACAGAAAGATCCCGAGCCTGGATTTGAACCCAGGACTGCAGGACCTTCGTATTGTGAGGCAGACGCACTAACCCCTCTGCCACCGTGAAGCCCCTCCATATACTTCAGAGTCTAAAATAAATGATAACTTTGTATTGCATTCTTGCTGCTATATGATCTGTTATTATTTTAAATGCACTTTTTTTTTTTTTTTTTTAATTTAGAACACAAATTAGGTAAATTTGCACAAAGTATCAGTATCGCTGATACCAGCCAGAATTTTAATTGGTATCAGATTGGAAAGAAAACCAGTGGAATCCATATCACGCGACAACAGATTATAGAACTTAAAGCCTCTTACAGAAATTAATTTTTTTTTTTAAAACACATTAACACATGTTTTTAAAGCTTATCATACAACAGTTAGATGTGGTAGTATTTTTTTAAACCAGATGATGTATGAAATGTGTGGTATTGAATGCTACACACAATTTGTTTTAACTAAATAATGTGGCTATTGCACAATAACTGTTAAATGGGAGGCAGCGTTCTGGCAAAACACAAACGCTCCTTAAATTAATGCAACCTTCTGCATGTGTGTAACAAGGAATATGGAAATGTATTTCTGTCTCCCGAAACGTGTATCCCTTTTGAAAAAATATTTCACACGGATACAATCTTTAGCCATGTAAACACTGGGACACAGCTGCGGTAAAGATAGGCTGGGCACGGCAACTCAACAGCCCATCGACAAACAGTTGAAAAAGGCAAATATCGGCCCCCATCCGATCCCATGATCAGGACATCTTTAGTTAAGTAAGTACCTTCGAAGGATGGGTATCCATACTTGGTTCATTGTTTTTAAACAAAATGTGTATGTTTCCCGTTCCTTAAGTACCTGTTCAGACACGGTTTCAAAAGTGTCGATTTAGCACCTGTATTGGTCAAAATGTAAAGGACCTCCTTAGTAGCTTCTGCCATCAAATGGAAAAGCTTTTCATTGTTCTGCCCGTCCTGATATAACGCTGGCATAAATAGACGAACAAAGATCTATCACAAATCACTAATGTGCCACGGCACAGTGGTTTGCATCACTTCTCTAATTGACATGACCTCCGTGCAAGTGGTGTGGGTTTAGTCTCCACTCAGTGTACCCTGCCTGAAGTAAACTGGGATAAGCTCCAGCTTCCAGTGACCATAATCAGGAAAAGCGGTAAAAAAAATTGATGAATGGATTATGTCAGATATACTGTATAGAAATGATGGGTAAATGATGCCTCAATGAGTGTGAGGCACACTCACTGGCTGTACTGACACTGCACTGATACTGTGTTGGTATGTCATAGCAGATTAACAATGTTATTACATTTTACATGCAAACAACAAATAGTTAGCAAATATATTTGTGAACTCTTTTCAGTTATTCACAATCTTTGTCTCTGTGGAGACGAGAGCGGGGCGCTGCCGCCAACACACACACACACACACACACACACACACACACACACACACACACACACACACACACACACAGAACAGAGAGCCTCCCAACTCAACAGCGAGAAGTTATACAAATTAACCCAAATTAGGAGGGAAAAAAATATGCTTACATGGCAAAATGTCCTGTTTGGGAATATTTTGGCAATATGAGCCCATCAACACCGTCGAAGGAGCGAGAATGCTGTGGATCTGTGATGGCAATAAACAATAAAACAACGCCCCACCTTATGTTTCCAATTGGGGGAAAGAAAATGCACTTTGAGATGTTCAGTATTTACTTAAGGTAAATCTTTGCTTACAGAAATGAGTTCATTTTCTTGTTTGTTTATTTATTTAGAATGAAAAAAATATTTACCCTTCAACTACACAACGGTAAACAATTATACAGTAATGAGAAATAGATACTTGCATTATTGTCATTACATTATAACACTTTATAGTTTTTATAAGTTATTTCTTAAGTTAAAGAACATGATGTCGACAAAAACTCTGAGTTTGTCTGCGTAAAGCCAAATTTTTCTAAAGTAAACTATTGAATATTATTCTAATATGTGGCACCTTCAGACAATATGTTGGTTGACAGTCTAAAACTAACATGTTGTTACTTTCGCAGTTTTAGGCATTGTTTTAATGCAAATCAAATTGCAATCGCAGTGGTGAAAAGAAAAATCGCAATTATATTTTTTCTTAAAATTGTATAGCTCTAGTGCTTAACATTATAGAACAGAAGTGTAGATAGAACCATGTTACCAGAGAAAGTAACTGGCGATGAACAGTAAATTAACAACTAAATTAATAATAGTTTTGTGAAAATAATACAACTGGAAATGACAGCATATTTTAGCATACACATTAAGAGCCGTCGTAACCTGTTTAAAAATGATTCTATTATCATTTATATACTAAATAATAGGGGTGTGGGAAAAAATCGATTCTAATACGCTGTGCGTTTCAGAATCGATTCTCATTTTAAAAAAAAAATCGATTTTTTAATTTATTTAATCAATCCAACAAACCACTACACAGCAATACCATAACAATGCAATCCAATTCCAAAACCAAACCTGACCCAGCAACACTCAGAACTGCAATAAACAGAGCAATTGAGAGGAGACACAAACACGACACAGAACAAACCAAAAGTAGTGAAACAAAAATGAATATTATCAACAACAGTATCAATATTAGTTATAATTTCAGCATAGCAGTGATTAAAAATCCCTCATTGACATTATCATTAGACATTTATAAAAAAAAGAATAGTGTAACAGTGGCTTACACTTGCATCGCATCTCATAAGTTTGACAACACACTGTGTCCAATATTTTCACAAAGATAAAATAAGTCATATTTTTGGTTCGTTTAATAGTTTAAAAAAATGTACATTATTGCAATCAGTTGATAAAACATTGTCCTTTACGATTATAAAAGCTTTTTTTTTTTTAATCTACTACTCTGCTTGCATGTCAGCAGACTGGGGTAGATCCTGCTGAAATCTTATGTCTTGAATGAATACAGAATCGTTTTGAATCGGAAAAATATAGTTTTTGAATCGAGAATCGAATCGAAAAAAAATTGATATATTATCGAATCGTGACCCCAAGAATCAATATTGAATCGAATCGTGGGACACCCAAAGATTCACAGCCCTACTAAATAATATATTATTATACTGCGATGAGGGGGCGACTTGTCCAGGGTGTACCCCACCTTCCGCCTGATTGTAGCTGAGATAGGCTCCAGCGCCCGCCGCGACCAAGATGGGAATAAGCGGTAGGAAATGGATGGATGAATATATCTGTTTATGGATGTTCTTAGGTAATCCAGGTCGTTGTATTCTAGATTGGTCAAATCTGACTAATCCGACTTGGATGAGAGGCAAAATGTATTCTAAGACAAACCAGAGTCCAGTTATGATCGATACATTATCGCACAAGGCTGCAATATATATGGCAATGTAGATTTTAGGATATATCTCCCATCCCTAATTATTACTCATTTTTAGTTTGTCATTGTTTTATTGCCATTTTCCCTTTTTAATGCAATGCAACCACATAATTTTCCCATTGAGGGCTAAATAAAGCTTTTCCTATCCTAAATAGCAATAGTAGTGTAAATAATAAATACTCACAATGCATTTTTGACAATTTTACTTGATTCGGAATTGGCAATGCAGCAAAAAAGGTGTTCTTATTGTGGTTAATGTAAGAATATTGTGTGCCTGTGCATGTGGTGAGTGTGGGAACAGTTTGTGTTCCCAGTCCAGTTACGATCGATATATTGTTATCGCACAAGGCTGCAATATATATGGCAATGTAGATTTTAGGATGTATCTCCCATCCCTAATTATTACTCATTTTTAGTTTGTCATTGTTTTATTGCCATTTTCCCTTTTTAATGCAATGCAACCACATAATTTTCCCATTGAGGGCTAAATAAAGCTTTTCCTATCCTAAATAGCAATAGTAGTGTAAATAATAAATACTCACAATGCATTTTTGACAATTTTACTTGATTCGGAATTGGCAATGCAGCAAAAAAGGTGTTCTTATTGTGGTTAATGTAAGAATATTGTGTGCCTGTGCATGTGGTGAGTGTGGGAACAGTTTGTGTTCCCAGTCCAGTTACGATCGATATATTGTTATCGCACAAGGCTGCAATATATATGGCAATGTAGATTTTAGGATGTATCTCCCATCCCTAATTATTACTCATTTTTAGTTTGTCATTGTTTTATTGCCATTTTCCCTTTTTAATGCAATGCAACCACATAATTCTCCCATTGAGGGCTAAATAAAGCTTTTCCTATCCTAAATAGCAATAGTAGTGTAACTAATAAATACTCACAATGCATTTTTGACAATTTTACTTGATTCGGAATTGGCAATGCAGCAAAAAAGGTGTTCTTATTTTGGTTAATGCAAGAATATTGTGTGCCTGTGCATGTGGTGAGTGTGGGAACAGTTTGTGTTCCCAGTGCACAAAGCAAGGTTGTAAAGGTGATGGACTCTGGAGAGGACGAACTGACGAGGGGAGACTTGAGCGCTATCAAACATCTTTAGGATCAAGTAAAACAGAGATTGTGAGCCAGGCTCTGCTATCTAACATCACTCACCACAAACAAAACGAAAGACAAGACTTATAAATCTCGTAGGAAGTCTTCGCAGAAGATTGAATCTGCAACAGCCCCAATAATTTCCCTGTGTCCTAAAATGTCTGACCACCAAGAGCGCCTTCAAGACATGCAAAATGTTTGTCAGTTAACTGTTACTCCTTGTCAACGCAGCGTGGCGGAACAGCTGGCATGTAAACGAGCAGCTGACACGCGCGACACGTTCACAGGGCACAGGTGAGGCCGGCCTGGCCCTCATGTTGATTGTTGGTGTTGACACAGCTGCTGCTG